>NW_013952444.1:1307116-1316540 GCF_001266775.1 Austrofundulus limnaeus
GTCCGAGATTAATCAAAGTCCATCAGGGAGAACACATCCCGGCGGAGAGCAACTCTTGGAGCCGCTCGGATGCTGTTGGACTGATTTGTCAGCGCAGCCGAGTTGTGAGCAGAGGTGGAGAGAGATAAGCAATCTTTCTGAAATGGAGCCACGATGTCCAGTTACACGTGAGCGCTCCGCCGGGTCCTAAAGATAATACTGACAAATCTCAACTTCACCCGGTGGAAACACTGATGCTCCTGATAGTTTTTATCTCTGCGCCTAAACATTTCAGACATTATATGAGCTAAGCTATTTTGTAGACCAATAAAAACAGTTTGTTATGTTTTGTGGACTTAAAAATAGTCATCAACTCTTGGTGCGCGCAGAAAAGCCACTAATAAGAAACCAAGAATCTCTCTGAGGAAGTGTCCAACATGAGAACTTGGGAAAAACAACTTTAATCGACCTGATGCTGTTTAGAAACTGATTAAATACAGGATTCAAAATAGTTCCTTTGTCCTTAATAACAAGCTGCTTGATTAAAAAAAACTACTTTGAGTACAGATAAACTGTGTTTTTAAACATGATTTGGAAAAAAAAAAGGACAGAAAGGATTTAATGTGAACCTATCGCGTTCCAGCATCATGTTTTGATTGAAGCAAGTTTCAGGAATAAAATCTGAAATCTTAAAAAAGGGGGAAAACAATCACCTGTAAGGTATTAATAGAGCCAATCACTGATGCCCTGATTGCTGTTTTAGATCACACAGATGATTACAGTATCTCTACGACGCCTTGACTCGACTCGTTCAAGAAAAATAAACGGACCTTACCTCACTGATAAGAATGTCTGATTCGCAGGTGTCCTTGTAAAAAAAACATCAAAACCCCAAAAACGATCAAAAGATGGAAGAAAATGAACTGATCTGAGTTTGAGGAGTAATTATTCTGTCAATTCTGGGAGCGGAGCTGCGAGGAAAACTCCAACGAGGTGCGCCTGGATCGGGCTCCCTTTGCGCGGAGTCACAGATGTCACCTTCTCCACTACAGGGTGCCGGGCTGCGCGGAGAACAGCCATGGTGACAGGTCGCTTTGAAGACGCATTTTAATTGTGCTGTAATGCCAGCCGGTGGAGATTACACGACAAAGAACAGCCGCGCCCAGCTGAAGGTCAGCACCGTAACCGAGGAACCAGGATCCGGTGAAGGATCAGCGGCTGACTTTTTTTTTAAACTACCGAGTTGCAGATTTCCTCTCTGTTTTCTTGTTTTCTTTCTCCAGATGTTTTATCAAAATCGACAACTGACAGTTTGTTTCTGCTGCTGATTGCAGGTAGCTTTAAATGCAGCAAACTTCCCTGAAAAGCTTCAAAGTTTGGGGAAGTTCAGCTGTTTTTTCAGCTGCATTTCAGCACGCTGGACAGCTCCTTCAACCTAACTGGGTTCAAATGTTTATTATTTCACAAGTGGATGTCAAAGCACTTCAAGAGTTTTACTAAACAGGCAATAAAGGCGATGAATCTGTCCGTGACTTGTCTGTTAGCAAAACATTTCATGAACCGCCAGATGGGTTTTAATTAACCTCTTTAGAAAGTGGATGTACATCTGATTAATCATTTCAGAATGGCAGTCACAGCTAAACAAATTTATACAATTAAAAAAAGTGTCTGAATATTTCTATTTCAATTGGTCCAGTGTTGTTTGGAGTCCATGATGTCAAAATCAAAAAGCAGAAAAATGCTATAAATTTATTAGTACTCCATAGGGAAATACCACATAAACGAATCAAAGTTTAATCACTCTTCTCTCTCTTTTCTGGTGTTCATGAAGAAGTCTGAATTATATTATTAGCATATCTGACTCTAGTATAAAAAAGCTCTAAAACAATGGGGTTTTGCACTTTATTTAATGTTTTTACTCAAAACTGGCTTTTGTTTTATGTTTAAAAGTACATTAACTGTCTTCCACTGATTCCATTACTTTTAAACAATGTGCTATTTTTTAAATGTCAATAATTCAGCAAATCTTACATAAGCTGAGCTGAAATAGTAGCTGAGAGTCATTCCCAACACACACTCTGAACCTGATTGCTCACAATCTATCCTTTTTTATTTTATTTTGTTGTTACAGTTCAGGGTATTTTAAGCAAAACATTTTGTGAACTGCATGTATTTCAGGTGAAACTGCAAGTACACAAGCAAAAAATATGGATTCACATCATATCATAATGGCAATCAAAGCTATAATGACTCAAACTTTATGTATTTTACACATATTGTGCCAAAACATTGTGTTGTAACATTCCAAAAATATTGCACAACTCCTTTGCCTAAAACCTTGGCACTGACTCTGTCTGTTAGCAAAATATCTCATTAAGCAGTGAACATATTTCAAGTACATTTCTAAAAAGTCATTATTAGATGTGCATTTACAACTAATGAGCTTTTGGGATCTACTCAATCAATGATGTCATCACAGAAATGACTGAAATGGCACAGAAATGATTACAATTCATTAAAGTTTGAAAGTAATCAGGTAAAACATCCCTTCCAGATTACAATACAAATATCTGATTTTCATTACAAACTATTCATCTGTTATGATAAAAGTAGATTTTGGTCACAAAAAACCAAAGTCAGTGCTGAACTACATGACTTAGTCATACTGTCTTAAATCCAAAAATACTATTTTTACAGAGCTCATAAAATGTAGATAGAAAGAAATCCCTCCAAAACTTTCACAGTTTTTTTCTCCAGAAATCATTGGTGTATGACAAAGATCCAGAGGTGGAGCGTGGCCCCCTCACCCTCTGCATGTCCTTTCCCTCTGTGCCACCGAGAGCCCGGACTGACAGAGATGGAGGGTTTGCTGTTTCATTCCGCTCACAGGGGTCTATTGATGGTTTCAAAGTGGAGTCCACCTGCCACAGCTTTAATCATCCGTGACCCCGGCTGCATGTTGGAAGACCACCGAGGGGTGGCAGGGGTGGGCTCAGCAGTCCCTACTGGGATATGTGAGCAGTCAAGAAAAAAAAAGAAAAAAGAGAGAGAGAGAGGGGAACAGAAAGAGAGACGGACATGAAGAGATGATGAGGAAACACTGGGACCTGCACTGATAAGGAGGAGTGTAGGGAGTCAGTTTCTCTGCACGCTTCCTGAGCTGCAGAAAAACACAGGATGCCATCAAGCTTTGGGTTTCTTTTCTTCTCTAAGAAGTTTGATTCGGTTAAATGTATTATTGGTGTGTTTAATGAGGTTTTCTCCAAAGGTGAAACACAGTGAATCAGCATGCAGGCACAACTCATGGCTGCCAAATTAATTCAATTTATTCCAAAGCCTTTCTTAAGGCCAAGGTTGTAATCATGGCTTGCAATTAGATGGGATATAAATATTAGATCACCTAACTTTGCAAGTCCAAATGAAAGTGAACCTAAAGGATTTTTTAGCTGTTGTTAATTTCCATAAAGACTTTAGGTGCTTGTGGCTATAATTAAAGCAAAAGTGGCCTACAGCACTGTGCAAAACTCTTGAGCCACTCCTGACTTGTGCATATTTTCTTTCAGAGAAACCAAACTTTTCTGTAAGTTATTGTGGAGCATACTTCTGCATTTCTGAAGGTCTTTCAGTATTTGTTTTTTAGGCATTATGGAAACAAGTTTAGGAAAGTTGGACAAATTCATCAGAAAATGTACTACAGTGTTTATGATACAGTGTTTGGAAATGATGTCATGAAGTGGCCACAATGCATCAGTTGACCATCTGCACACCCAGCATTTCAGCTAACAGCTCTTTAGGAATCACCTTGTTAGGGGGAAATCTTTTATAGTCTGTAGATTTTGATTGGCTCTTGCTCCATTAGTTCCAAGATGTCCTAATCAGCTCCTACCTCCTGGCTATATTTAATATTAATTTAATGATCCTGTTTGTTTAATTCACATGTCGTCTTTTGCTCATTTGCTGTTACTCTGTGACCAGGTCAGCTTCAGTTCCTGTTCTGTTTATTTATTTATTTAGTAGACCTTTTTTTTTTCATTTCCGCTAGTTTTGTATTCTGGTTTGTCACACACCTGCTCTCCTTAACTGATCACCACATGTGTTGTTATTGTTGGATTTATTCCCTCAGTGCCTAGAGCCTCTGCACCAGTTGAAATTATTTTATTTTATTTTATTTTATTTTATTTTTTGTTTTGTTTTTCTTCGCAAGACTCTTCTCACAGTTAGCAATCACTGTTTGCCATGATTGTTGGCTGCAAATACGTCTTTAGCATTCAGCCCATTTAAACTGTCTTCTGCATTTGGATTTCTTTGTTTGGACTATTTACTTCAGCATCACTGTTAATCAACACAAAAGTAATAATAAACATATTTTAATTGTTAAAACATGACAATATGTTGGTATGTTTGAAGCTCTGTCTAAAGAAATGGAACAAACTGTGTTATTCTGACAGATTCTTGTCAACTAAGAGGAGCTATACAATTTAAATTGGCGTAAACACAATATTGCTATTACTCTTTATTCTTCTTGAATGAGTTATAAGAGGTTCGTTTTTTTTCTTGTTTCTGAAGTGGATTAACAAGCATGGCCTTCTTTGTCAGATGCTGTCCGATGCTTGAAATCACTTGATTACAGCGACGTTTGACTCACTGGAAGCAAAATGTAGACTAAAGAGGTAGCTCGAGACTTTTTAAAAAGTATTGACAAAAGTTTTGCTCATGCTCTTGGCTGAGAATATTCCAGCTTCTTAGCTTTTCTGATTATATCGTCAGACATCTTTTGGTAACTGAAGTGGAACTTCACCTTTTGAAGTGGTGTGTCGAGGCACCGTGTGGTGGCGCATGACAGCGGAGCTTTATCACCAAGTGAGACATGGTTGTGAATTTGAGTGGGTTGTTACCGAGCATAAAAGTCTCTGTTTACAAGGAGTGTGTGATGCTGCTCTGGAGAGGATGCCAAGTCTACTGTGGTGAAGAGGAGTGTTCAGGGCAAAGGAGGAGAAAGGAGTTCAAACTGCCATTTATGATTGTTTGAGTTGCTGCAGTGTGGCCTGTGTTTGTCAGTGTTTAAGTGGCTGTGAACATGTGGTCAAGTGACAGTAATGCTCATTTCTGTGGCTCAAAGTGTATAAAATGTTTGGGAAATCTTCCTCAAACTTTACATATCATGTTCTCAATGCACACGTTATGTATGATCTATTTAAATACAAAAAAGCTGTATCTTTTACTAGCTTTAGATGTTTGATATATGTGCCATCAGAATCTTGAAAGCAAGTTTTTATTTAATAATTCACAAAAAACTGTAAGAGTGATGAATCTGCACTAGATTGGCACAACCATTATTTTTGCACAAAGCAGACAAATCATGCAAATTAGCTTTCATTAATCAACTTTGCAGAACTTAATCTGAGAATATTTTACATTTTGTTTGTTTCTGAGTGTGTCCACTGTCTGTGGTATCCTCTGCTTATTTAAAACCTTTGTTAAAGGATACAGTAAAACATATGTTTAATGCCACAATTTACAACTTCACCGTGCTTTTACTTTACTTTTTCTTTTTTCTTTTTTTTTACTAATAGGGCTGAACAATATATCAAAACTTTATTGTCATTGTGACAACAGTGTATCACAAAAACCTGTACAAGCTGCAATAAATGATTGGCTCAAAAGTTTGCATTTCAGTATTTCACCAATCATTTCACCAACACATGGAGCCCTTCATGTCTTTGGCTAAATGGATATATCTTTTCATATTAAAAAAAACATTCTGGATTGAAAATAAGTTTTTTTCTGCTCTGGGTTCAGAAATTATCGCAAACCATACCATCATCTCAATACTGTTATTGTACATCACAGGTTTCGTGCAATTACTATTAATATGCTGTATGTATTTTACTCATCATTCCACAGTTTATTCTACCAATTAAACTTTAGGTGATAATTCCTTCATGCTTTACAAATAAATCCTACAAAAGCTGAATGCTGTAGTATTCTATATTTAAATGTCAGTAAATTGTATAACAAATACTCTACCCCCACCCCCCCAAAAAAAAATAAATAAAGCATGTTTCAAGATCAAGTTAATGTTGAAAATGATTATTTAAAATCTTGCTGATCACTAATACTCTGGGGGTGGGGGTGGGGAGGATATCAAGTATTTTCCAGGCACATAGTTCATATCTATACCACAATGAAGTAGCTATGGTACCTCCAGTTGCTATGAAAATGCTGTATATATAAAAATATTTTGACTTCACATCATAGATAAACTCCTTGAAAGTGGCCACTGTTTCTTTAAGACCTTCCTACCATTTCTGATACTCTCACTTCAGCAAGTCTTCAAAACAATTCTTCAGGGGAGGGGTGCTCTGTAAGACTCAGCTCCAGGGAGGAGCTTTGTGTAAATAGGCGGAGCTTTGTACCAGAAAACACTTTGGCTACCACAGGAGATCAAGGATTTCTCAAACATGCATGAATGAGTCAAAGCAACATTCTGAGTATGCTTTTGATGATGGAATGACATTATAACATGATACTAGTATACGGTTTGAAAAAGTCAATTTTGCATCATACCCCATACTTTAATACAAACAACTCAGTAAATGGAAAATCTACAAAAAACATTAATAAATATATATTTAGCAAGTAAATATGTATTTTCCCTAAGAATAACAACAAATCTAAATTGAGAACAAAGTCTCTTCATTCATCAAGCAGTGTAAATGAGTATGATCTGCCCCAAAAGCAGGACACATCAGCAGCTGGAACCCAGAATCCCTTTCCTCGGGCTCAGTGGGCAATGCACCAAACTCGGCGGGAGCTGTGCTACATTTCACCCCATGATGAATGGCACGAGTCATGTTTAACTGTAACGATGAATCAGTCCTTTGTCGAGCCTCAGCAATATTTGAGAGGAGATAAAAGCTGCCTTTTGAGACCAAGAGTAAAAAATTTAAGATCTAATGAGACAATAACCATTCCCGTCTGAATGATGGCGCAGCTGACAGGTTCCCAGTGTTTCCTGCCTCCTCACTTGAACAGACACTAAACGATGATACTGAGTGTTTAACAATTTTACACCTGCAGCAAGCTTCTTCAAATTTTTATCAATCAGTGACCTTGCATAACGCTTTATTCATAATGATCGAATTAAAGTGGTGAAGGTGTTGTAAAACAAGCCTGAAAGGAGGATACAAATAAAAAGAACTCAAAAATAAAAAGCTTCGGAGGTGAAAAAGAGCATCATTAAAGTTTATGCACTTGATGAGCTTAAGGATGCTTTTTTCTTGATGCAGATAGTTCTAAGATTTGTTTTACATGTCTACACGCTCATGTGACCCTCTTGATATTTATTAGTTATGGTGTGCCAGAAAGTCCCATATTCCCCCTGGGGTTCTCTTGCAGTGCCTTGACAACTTTAGAAGTGTTGCAAAGGAAATCGGAGCGTTTTTTCTTGCAAGACATATTGCAAAAACGCTCTGTTCTGGATTACACTATGTTTAGTTTACATTTCAGAATATGAATTGTTGATTGTAAAATGTCAAATGTTCTGTTTTGACTTCGACACATGGCTGTTTTATGAGAACCATGTATTTGAGTTGAATAAATCCCATTGCTCGATCAGTGAGAATAACAAAAAGAAAAGCTTTCAGAGGAATCAGACCCAGTCACTGTTTTTTTTTGACTAAACAGTCTTGTCTAGAAATGATCACTTATTATGTGACCAGTGGTGTACTTCCCAGAAGCCAGGCTTAGATGAATCGTATCCAAGAATCAATTATCTGAAAATTGGATTGTATTACAGTGAGCAGTTGTGCTGCATATGACTTGTGGAGGCACTCAGGAGACGGCCAACAGAGTGGAACCAACCAGCACCCGGTGCATGTTAGGACAGACAAATGTTGCCACTGTCACTAATTAAAATCCAAAGCAGCCATCCATTATTATTTCTTCACGACAACACGCAGCTCTCTATTTTACAGGCAGAGCTGTGTAGGTGTTGTCTCGCAAGCACTAATAATTGATTGGAGTTTTCCTTCGTCCTGCCTTATTCATCATCTGACGATCAATTAAGCCTGCATAGTTCGTTACACTCATAAATCATGCTATTTGTGTCTGTCGTGTTCTGAGCGCTTCATTATTTCCAACATGGACCACTGGCAGCCAACAAGGTAGTCACTGACCTCTACCTAATCTACTTTTGTTTGAGGGTGACACATTTTGATGTGAAGAGATGCTTCTTAGCATTTAGGTTCACTTTAAGTGAACTGGTTTGCATTCACTGCAAGAAAAAAATAAAAATAAAAGCTTTGCAATCGTTTGTAAAGGCTTGACGAAGTGTTTGTTCACCCATATCTAATCTAATATAATTAAGGTTAAAATAATTAAGGTTGAGATTGATGCTATAAACCACAGGGACGTTTGCTGCTTGGAAACTGGATTCAGTATCTTGAGCTGCCCAACTATCAGGAAGGACAATGAACTTTGTGTTATAGAAAATGAGCAAATTCACAAGTCTAAACACATTTTACTTTGCAAAAAAATAGATTGTTGCTGTTTTATTATCAAATAAACACATCAACATATTATAAATCCTTTAAAAATGCATGTTATGTAAGTGTCATGTCACAGCTTCTATAGCCTCAAGGATGGAGTCCAGACAGCTGAAGATGTCAAGTCAATTCATGGGAATAATTCTGAAAAATGTTGAGGTGAAACAAGATTCAAAACAGCTTCAGTTCACTTTGTCTCAAAATGAATAAATGCATGAACACGCCGACTTTATTTATACCAAGTGTTTTTATCTGACTTCCATATTTCCAATTGTTTCTCCTACCTTGACATTTTTTTAAAAATCAGAATTCAGTTTTCCCTTTTTATTTAATTTATTATAAATCTGTGAATAAGTTAGGCAGAAAATAGCCAACTTCTATACAAAAGAGTCAGCTCGGCAAACTGAGTTTGAATATTTTAGACTCAGTGAAAAAAACTGTTTATTGTCATTTCTGCTTTTCTCATCGCTGATCAGAGGTGGAGAGAGTTACCAAACATTTTACTCAGGTAAGTGTAGCACTACTCAAACATATTTTACTCAAGTAAAAGTAAAAATTAGCCATCCAGGACATTACTCAAGTAAGAGTAAATAACTATTTTTTATAAAAAAAAAAAAAAGGCTATGAGTATAATCTGATCATATCTGATTTAATATTTCAAATGATGTCATCAGACTGACAAAAAATAAGTCAGGTGCAAATTATAGTGTTTTTCAAAACTAAAATGATGAAAATTTATACAAATAAATAACAGAGCTCAAAAATAACAAATATCAAACATGACAAAAATTATATTTATACACAGTATATATATATATATATATATATAAACTTGCAATCTAACTAACTGATCAGAGTCATTGAGTTTAATATAAAACTATAACATCAGCATGAAAATT
>NW_013952444.1:1316855-1320568 GCF_001266775.1 Austrofundulus limnaeus
CCCCCCCCACACACACACACTTATTTGTCCTTTCAGTGGTGTACTAGTCAAGGTGTTGGTTTGTCTGCCTCCAATATTAGCAGCGCTGGCTTGCCTGCAGCTGTATTTCATCAGAAACTCGGTGATTAAAAGTAGAAGAGAAGCAGATTTTCAACTGATGGAATGTCTCAGCCACAGGTTTTCTGGAGCACAGCGTGAGAAGACTTTTATATGGAAGATAACTCATTGCATTTTTTTTCCCTGCCAATCTCATCTCCAAAAAAAAAAAAAAAACGAAATTTTTGGAGATAGAGTTACTGCATTTTATAGGCTTGTGCATCCACCCATACAGTTTGGTGTTTTCTCCCCTATATAGTTACCCCACTTTCATATTTACGGTACTTGTATTTTATTCCACCCACACAAGCAGATGCATATGCACACAAGCATGCTGACATCGGCACACACATCATTCCAACAAGGGTACGCACATTTGTAAACACCGCCCTCATACAGAGGCTTCCTTGTCAAATAGTTCCTGTTGTTTTCTCCTTCTTGTTTGGCGTGCTCCTTGAGATAACCTTCCTCTTTCTGGAAATCTGCTGCACAGGCTGTCTTCGTTTAGGTGCTTGTTGGGTGGGCAGGGTGGCGGCTGCATTATTTATGATGAGGCGAACCAGCAGCAAGTGATAGGCACCAAACAGACACTGGAACAGCCTCTCATATCAGAGCGAAGCAATCAAACAGAGTCCCAGTGCTATTAGGAATGCCTCGTGACAGCTTTTTTTTTTTCCATTTTCAACATAAAGCATCGCATCTGTCCCCCGCTGAGAGCCTCTGAGAGGGCAAAAATAAGAGGCTTAAGAATTTGGAGTCCTGCGGGAGACCTTACCGGGATATTTCTACCCAAATGTTGGTTTGAAAGTGTTGCAGCTGATTTGTCAGAAAAGAAAAGAGTGAGCAGAGATCATGACAAACAATTCCCTAGATGAAGAGAGACATCTCCATCCCAACCCCTCATCTGGAGGAAGCATCATTTTTCCTCAGAGACAAAACATCCCATCGCTGCTGAATAAAGGCAGGCCTCCCCTGCATATAGACAGATCTAATAAATTTGGATTACAATGCAAATAGTGCCTATCCGTTATCATCCACCAACAGAGTCTTCTTTGTTTGTCGGGATTCACATTAATCGCAGAACCGCGGGAGTGGCATGCCGGCAGAATCTTCACTGGCGATGCTCATGCTATGGAAAATGAATAAAGCATGAAGGAGAAGGATTTCGGTGCAAGACCAAGTGTTGTGGGTGGGACGAGAAATCCGGTGGGTGGATGGAAAGTGTGTGTGAGGGGGTGGGGGCTGTGCTGTGGGATGGAGGGCGGTGCGGAGGCCACCAGGTCTGCAGGCCAGGTCTGCTGAGAAAACACTGAGTTCGTCTTCAGCATGCAAGGCAGGTGCCGGAATCCAACAAACCCCTTAAATATTAAACGCCAACCACCTGCAGTTTTCTCTCGTTCTCCCTCTTTCTGTTTAATAGAAAAACAGACGATGAAGCAGTGATATTTCTATGTGCAGGACAGTGACGACTGCTTTAAAGAAAAGGTATTTAGCACAGCATAAACATCCACGTTCGCATGGATTTGCCAGAGCATGTGCAAAGATGAATAATTAACACAAAAACAACAGTTTCTGTCGAATCGGAGGGGTTTCTAAATGTCCCAAAATGCCACCTAAATAAAACATCTAAAAGGTCGTGCTTGAGGGTTTTTTTTTTCAAAATGTGCAGCCACAATAAATTCATACTTAGTTAGAAAACCCAGACTTTGCATTTGGCAGATCGTTTGTTGATTTTCTCATTCCCTGAATTGACTTCAATCCCCAGAATGGATGTGGTATTTTTCTGGAGGCCCACTGCTGACCTCATTTCCTGATCAAAAGAGTCCTCTGTTCCTGTCTGGGACAGATCTGGGATTAAATGGCTATCTTTGATGACTCGCTTAACAAAATTACAACCCTGTCTCTAAAGATTACCCCCCACCCCCGCTGCTTACCCCACCCAACTATTTTCTCACTTAAAACACTTCATTTGGAGATGTCAGAGCATTTCTAGTGACCTGTGACATAATCTTGATCATTGTATATTAGATAGTGACATTTAGTAATTGCAAAAAAAAAACCCATCACTGATCTTTATGATTTTTTACCCAATAAAAACATGTTTTCTATACAAAATAAAAGCCATTTTACATAAAAGCCAGACATAAAGTAGTTGTAGCAGTAATGTCTTTGTCCACGTCTATCTGTGTGTCTGTCTGCTGTTACCAAAATATTTCCTGAATCACTGGCTGAGTTTTAATGAAACCCACACAAAGTAATCATTGTAAACACAACTGATTCACAATTGAAAGCCAAAGAAGTCTAAAACAGCTATAATTTTGTCGATTTTCAGTTATTGTGCTCAGATTTCCTGTTGTTGTAGATGGCAGTCATTTACAACAAATACATGTGCTCCTCACTGTGTGAGAGACTGCATGGAGTGCACGGAGACTGCACACAGCACTGTCAAAATTTGACCAAAATGACTACAACACTGTCCTTTCCCAATAAAAAATGACCTTAGTTTTGAACAATGGCATGAAAGACGATAAATGTCATGCATTCCTCCAACAAATGAATGAATGAATGCTAGGTCTTTATTTATAGACTGATGGTTAGCTCCAAGGATTTTAAAGTTCAGTTTTGCTGAACGAGAGAAAAAAGAATGCTGCAATTTTTTTAATAAACATTTTGAGTTCAGTTTCGGTCATAATTTTGATTTAAACTCTGACTAAACAAAGTCCTTTTATTTTGTAATTCAATATTAAAAGAAAGTCTTTGAAACAAACAAAAGGATGAGAACAATGTGAATGAAAAAGGGACATTCATTGTGTGAGCGTCAACAATTACACAGCAGTTCTATACATCCACAAATGACACACATTTAGTTTACAGTTGTTGTAAAGACTAGTGCCAAACACCTTGTACTTAAGGATTAAGAATTCTTTGAAAAAATTATAAATAATCTGAGTTCTGCTTGAAAAGTTATCTATTGCTGAGTTTTCAGAATATTTCAGGTGAGTTAAGTTAAATAGGTGCACTTACAGTTTCAACGAAAAGCAGTATGTGATCTTTTTTTAACCTACAAAACAAACAGTAGTTTTTTTTTTACACTGTATGATGCATTTTTCTGGTGCAAGCAAGTTTTCAGTTTTGACTTCATAATTATAATAATCTCACTGGAAAGAAAGGGATATTATGATGATAATTATTATTCTTTTGGTGCTTGAACATGGCAAGAAGAAAACTTACATTAGTTCAAATGCTAAACTTCTCTTTTATCTTTTAACTTGGACACATTTTTTTCTTTTAAGTAATTATTTATTATGTTTATTTATAGTTAATCGTTTTAGATTCTTCTCTTTTTTATACAAATGCTCTGCACATCTATTTCATGGAAACTTACTTTTACCTTTCTTCTTGGTTATGTACTGTAACTGGTTTAGGATTAAGAAGCCCGTTATTCATTTTAAAAATACATTGTTTATCCCCACATAAAGTTCAAATGCAAACACCAGTTTTTAGCATAATCATGTGAGCCTGAAAGCATGAATTTGTTGACATAGATTTGGTCTTGAGCAAAAAACAGATAAACCACGTTTGTTTATTTTTTTATTGATTGTTAGTTTTGGTGGGGG
>NW_013952444.1:1321637-1323716 GCF_001266775.1 Austrofundulus limnaeus
GGGGGTGCGGGAGGCTGTCAAGCCAAACCTGAGCTTGTCTGACAGATAACTGATACCTGGGCTTTAAAAGAAATGAGAACGAGAGCAAGTCTAGGGCATCATAATCCCTTTGGAAAGGCTTTCCATCTCTCACAAATGCTGGCGACTGGGCTTGGGTAATTTCCCCACAGGATTTACAGAGAACATTAAAAAAAGAGCTTTGTAATACTCGACCTACCTCAGTGAAGGTGGCAGTTTGGGAGATGCAGCCTTGCCAGTTTTAAGATATCAGCATCTGCATTTTTTTCCAATGTTTAAAGGTTTTAAATCTATAGCTGGTTGTTGTCTTTAATTTTAGTTCCTCGTATAGTTGCCCCTCCTTCCTGTCACTCAGCAATTGTCATTTACGAGCAAGGCATTTGATGCAGACTTACACAAATGCAGTTTGATGCCTGCTTCTCTGAGCGGTTGTTGCAAATGAAGATGTAGTCACTGACAAATTGAGTGTGGGGTCAAGGGTGACTGAAACTCATTGCCCCACAACAAGCCTCTCTGCCTCCTGTAATTGGATACGGCATCAGAAATAGAGTTGTTGCACACACACACACACACACAAAAAAGGGAGCACAGCTCTGACAAGTGACTTGCCTGTGGGTTCTAATAATGGGCATCCAGTCCTGGTTGTTGTTCAAACTGCTGTGGACACTTCAGAGGCAGTTCTCACACAGTGTGGTTCTTCTTCGGGTTTTTGTGGTACATTGTCTTAAATGTATGTGCTTTCAGTATTGTTTAGCTTAAAGTAAATAGAAACATTTAAAATGGCTAACTTTAACTTTAGTAAATAGCTAACTGATTCTCTCTTACACACTTTAACTTGAGAATAGGTTGTTGACCTTATATTTAAAGTTGTATTTATCTGTTTAGAGTCATGTTTTTATGAGTTTATGTATATGTTGCCTCCCAGAAAGAAGGTTGCTGGATTGAATCCCGGTCGAGGGCCTTTCTGGGTAGAGTTTACATGTTCTTTCCTTGCATGCGTGGGTTTTCTTCGTGTACTTCTGTGTCCTCTGAAAGACCAAAAGCATGCATGTTAAGCTAATTGGTAACTCTAAATTGTCCCATGGTGAGAGAGAATGGTCGTTTGTCTCTATGTGTCCCTGTGATGGACTTGCAATATGTCCAAAGTGTACCTCTCCCTTCGCACAGTGACTGCTGGATTTGGGCACCAGTGACCCCTGTAACTGTAAAAGGAAGAACTATGTTAAGATAATGGATGGACAGATGGATTATCTCCTTGCTTTATATTTTTATGGTGCGGTATGAGGGCCAAAAGTAAGACTATTGCACAACCAGCGGTTGCTACATTCTTGTAGCAGGAGGCTATATCTATAAGCCAGCTATTGATCTGATTAATGATAGGCCGGCACCGGTAACTGAGCAGCCATCCCCAGTAACTGAAAGGTATCAGACAGGCTAGCGACTAGCACGGATAAGCTGGCATTAGCACTGGAGAGGCTAACGACCTCATTTGCTAGTGTCAGCCTCTCAGTTACCGGTGCCGGCTTGGTTGTGCAATAGCCTTAATTCTGGCCCTAAATCCGTGTCATATATTTTGAGGTATGCTTGTGTTTGAAATGTGCAACATAACTACAGTTTAGTTGAGTGGCATTAAATTCAGAAATGTCTTCACCATATATCACTGCTAATTATTGCATTTTAAAGCTTAGTTAAGCTCAAAATGTTTTTCTGTTTCTACTGATTCTTTATTACAGTCATTTCTGACAGATTTTTCCTCTGTGTTGTGCTTCATACACCTCCCTGTTTTGTCTTTTGCCCTAAATGCTTGTGTTTGGCAGCTGGGATAGCAGGTGGGTGGTGTTTGCAGCTTGAGGGACGTTAATGTGGAGGAGACCTGTGGTCCGAGAGGAGCCCTGTGGTACGGTGTACATTTTAGGACATCCTCAGTTTTACTTGTCAGTCATCAGTTGTCAGAAAAAAAGTTGTCAGTTTTACTTGTCAGTCATCAGTTGTCAGAAAAAAAGTTTTCAGTTTTACTTGTCAGTCATCAGTTGTCAGAAAAAAAGTTTTCAGTTTTACTTG
>NW_013952444.1:1329913-1346213 GCF_001266775.1 Austrofundulus limnaeus
AACTGACAAGTAAAACTGACAACTTTTTTTCTGACAACTGACAAGTAAAACTGACAACTTTTTTTCTGACAACTGACAAGTAAAACTGACAACTTTTTAACTGATGACTGACAAGTAAAACTGAAAACTTTTTTTCTGACAACTGATGACTGACAAGTAAAACTGACAACTTTTTTTCTGACAACTGATGACTGACAAGTAAAACTGAGGATGTCCTAAAATGTACACCGTACTGTGGAGGTGAGAGGAAGATACCTGGGCCTTTTGTGCGATGCACTAACAGTCAAACCTTTACTTTGAGTTTTTTTTTCCTCTCTCCTTTTACCAAATGGACTGAGCTTTACACAAACACAGTTTGTTGTTAGTCCTTCCTTGGAATGGATCTGAAACATGACTTTGATAAAGCTTGCTGCCTTTTCTTAGTAAACCCTACAAGAACCAATCATTTGCCTCTGACTCCACATTCAGGTTGTAACATTATTTGTTTTGACAGAACATTTTTTCTCAGCAGAAAATACACTGAAAAGTTCCCAAACCTGAAAAGGTTAGCCAGAAAAAAAGGGTCTTCATTAACTGTTCATTCTGAACTAAACGTTTAGAGGTTTTAATTTAAAATATAAAGACCCGTTTGGCTAAATTGATAAAACACATGAGGCCAGTCTTCTCCCCCTTTGGCTAAACAGGTAAATATAGTACAGAATAGCAATGTGAATAACAGAGCATGGCCTTGAAATTATGCCTGTCTGACGCTCACCCTTGAGACACAGCTGAGCTGTTCAGCACTGAACCAGAGCAGAGCAGCCTGAATGAATATGCACTTTGACTGGGTGAGTAGAAACCAGAACCACCTCAGCCAGACTGGCTGACAGCCTCCTGCTGTTCACCACTTGACTTGTGGCAGCTTACATTTTTTTTCCTTTTTGGTGGATCACAGGGTAAGGCACACTTAAATGAGATGAGCAAAACTTTATTAGGAGTCAGTTTCACTATTTGGAATACTTAAAGGGAAACTGACCCTATGCTTTGGGGTCTAAATGAACAAAGGAAACTCTGAGCAAAATGCTGGGATGGATATTGTAAAAGGATCCAACTATTTTAAAGTTACCGTATTTATTTGTATAATACGATCTCATGTATAATACGACCCCCCCTTTTTTTTTTAGCTTAAAAAGCATAAAAAATTAATCCTCAAAGTACCTCCAATTTCATACAGACTTCAAGATTTTTCAGTCTTTGCAGTCTTTATACATATCAGTAAAATGATCATTGGACAGTTCATTTTATTTTAACAACATTTGTACTAAAAGGTATTTTTACAACAAATATATATCAGCTGTAGCAGCATCATATGAATTCTGGCATTTTACACATAGTCCACCAGGATGTACCAACACAAAAGTCAGACACTTCACATGAGGTTTGGGCCATCTGGGAAAAGCAGATTACTTCCTACTCGCGAGCGCCCCCTCTGGTGGAGAAACTTTTTTCAGGGATACAAACTTTTTCAGAACTCCGGTAGACGGCAGCCATTACAGAAGAACATGTGTTTGTTGTTTTTCGAGGAGCGGCCCGGTTACACGCTAATGTCATTAGTTTGTTATCATTACTAAGGTGCAGGACCACTTTTCCCCTTTTTTTCACATCATGTCACCTGCTTGGCTCTGTTATTATCTCACTCTGAAGCACGGAGGAGTGTCACAGGTAAGCTCGCTTCAACTGCTTTTTACGTCGTGGTCTCATTTCCGGACTCAGGCATTTTGTGAATGAAGCCGATATTTCAGTTAAAATACACAAGTAAAAATATTTATCAAAGTATAATACTACCCCCCAACTTTGTGGATGATTTTATGGATTAAATTTTACGTATTATACTTGAATAAATACGGTAACTATTTCTATTTTTATAGAACATAATCATTATTTTTTAATGTCCTTATTTGGTCTTTGTTATTTTTTCCAGTTAAAAAAAGTAACAAAAAACTAGAGCCCTGTTTGGGATTTCTTGCTCACAATTTTGCACAAAGACAGTTTGAGTCCAGTCACATTGGTTTCACCTGTTTATCTTTATTCCATTGTTTCAGCTCAGTAATTCCTCAGCCCACAGTCCATCCCCCCCCATTAGCTTTCATTTTTTTCCTAAAAGAACTCAAACAAATATGCACCCAAATACAACGCTTTGACTCATCAAAAGTTCTTTAATTGCGTTTTTCGGAACTTCTTTAAACTCCCACAAAGACTTCCTTGACTTTAATGTATTGCACTGTACTGACTGCTCAGTGGAGCAGAAGTAGAGTCAAACACAGGGTGTGTTGAGAAGAGGGCTTAGTCTAGGTGTTGTACAGAGACTGGGGGTGACCTCATGGGACAGGTGCACACTAGCACAGATCATGAATTGGCTCCAGATGGGAACTGGCAAGTGGGAGAAGCGGAAGAGAATTGTATCGACAGGTTATGTGGGGGGAAGGCCCTGAGCGAGGCCATTAGCCATGTTGCAGAGTCACCGGGGAAAGCTCAGTCAGTTTGAGTTTTCACTTCACCTGAGTGTTAATGGGAGAACTCTGTGGCCACCCTGGAAAGCAGCCCAGTGCTGGGTCAGAACACAAATCAAGATGCTGATGAGCAAAGCATCTTTAATGCTCAAGTAATAAATACCTCTAACTTGGGGAAGACATGGGGATAATTGTCTGGACCCTGTCCTCATCTCCTTCTCTTTAATGACATTATTACAAGGATCTTTTACCCAAATGGCTTGCTCTGTCCTTCCTTAATATTTAATTCACACCATCTATTGATAGTAACTGCAAGTTGGGAGACTATTAACTCTGTGAGACTCAGCAGGAATCCAGCACATACATTGTAAGCTGTTTTCTAATTGTGTTTAAATGAAGGGAACATAATTAGATACAATAAGGTAGATGTAGTAGATATATAGTTTAGATCAAAATTAGGTCCAAGGCAAAATGTGGGGGAAAAAAACTGTTTAAGCTTAAATCAGTGATATCTGCTGGAAATCCGGATGCACATTTTATTTGTTTTCTTTTAATTCATTGGTAAATTGTCGCAATTTTGTAACCGCAATTAATTAATGAATATTTTAAGTTGATTTATAAAGACAAAAACTGGAAAAGACTATTTTCCTGCAAGGTAATTCTTTAAAAAAATTTAGCCTGCAGTCAAATCACACTTTTGTCATTTATTTCCACATGTTGCAGGGCATTGCATCAAGTTATGGTATTATCTGCAAATACAGACCTATGATTAGAATGTTTTCTTTGAATTAACAGGGAAATCACTGGATGAGGGGATCTAAATGCTGTTTTACTTGGTTGCATTCAAATTTAAGAGGCTGTACGTGTGTAGAGATGTTTCCTCTCGGTGAGACGGTTGCAGGATCACCTCCTGGCCCAGGACCTTCCTGGGTGGAGTTGGTACACATAGATGTGTGTTTTCTACAAGTCCTCTAGTTTCTGCTGACAGACCAAAAACATGCATGTTAGATTATTGGTAACTCCAAATTGTCCCTAGGGAAAGGTGGGAAGGGTGTTTGTCTCTATGTGGTCCTGGACCAATGACAAGGAAAATTAAAGTGGGTAAACATGATGGATGAAAAATAAAATTGCAGTAATCTTAAAATGGCCTATATCTTTGGTTACTTATTCTTTACTATAAAACTATACCATCAGCTCATTAAGTAGAAGACTTGTAAGGTCATCATCTATTCCACTTGTTAAGATCCTAATGGCAAAAAAATAAAATAAAATAACAATGTTCATTCCAAAAACATAACAATTCTGTTTAAATATTATTATTATTATTATAAAGTTTATTCATTTAAAAAAAACAACATAAATTCAATATTCAATAAAAAACACAAATACAAATCATAAACCAAATGAAAGGCAGCAGAATAAGTGTGACACAATCCAAAACATTATACAACTGTTAGCCCAATGGAACTGACTTAAAGCTGCAGTTGGTAACTTTTATAAATATGTATGTTTTACGTTTGTTGGAACTGTCAGTATGCTCTGACAATAGAATGAGGCAGGACCTGCAAGGCAGGGGTTCTCAAACATTTTGGGTCTGGGAACCCTTTACAAGGGTGAAAAATTTCCAGGGACCCCTCATAAACCCCATGCTGTTGTCATTTTAACCCCTGATTTCCATGGGAATTTGTGTTCTTTGTTTGGTTTAGTGGGTTTGTTTTACTAGTGTATTGTTCCCCATATGCATATATTTTTTTAAAATAAAACCAAATGAGCAATTTATTGAAATGTTTTGAGGACCCCTAAGATACAGTTTGCGAATGCCTGGGGGTCCTGGGACCCCAGTTTGAGAACCTCCACTGTAAGGTGTGTTTGTTCAAATTTTCATTTTAAGTTCATGTTTTTTTTATTTACTGCAACTTTAAACAACAAGTGAAAATTAAAAGTTAAACAAACCGTGAAACAAACAAAAAAGAGATGACTGGCACTGTTGTGATTGCAAGGTTTTACAAATTTCTTTTGTTGTGATCATAATTAAACAAAAGTAATTAAAGTCTGAAGCAGAAAGAAAATCAACACAGTCCTATCTGAAAAAAAAACATGCAGGGTGTAAAATTAAGTTTTTTGCTGAAACCTGTTTGGGGCCAATTTGAAGCTAAAAACTAATAATCTAAATTCTCAATGTGACATATTTTAGTAATGCAGCAGAAAGAGAGGAACACTTTAACCTGTTTATGGGACATCTGAAACCATCTGAAGAAACAGCATTTAAATCAGCTCATCCAAATAACTAGGTTTTTGATTGAGGCTTAACAACAGGTAAAACTAAAACTTATATTTCATGTTTTTGCCTTGAGATTAGAAAAGAAAGACACCTCTCACTTTTTAATGTTGATTGGTCAAAAGGGGAAAGTATGGCTTTTATTTTGTTTTTTCGCAATTGTGAAGAAATTTAACTTTTTTATGCACATTTTAAAGATTTGCATTAGAAAATGTTGTTGGAAATGGCTAAATTTGAAAAACACTTCCTCAAGTAGATGGAAACACTCAAAGATGGTATTACAATTGGGTGACATGCCTACTATTTTGCTACTTTGACCAAATTATAGGAACAATTGTTTCAGCTTGAACAAACATTTTAATGCATGAGATTGCATTTAAGTTTTTCCAGTTTTGTATAACTTGTTTACCAAACCCATGTTTCCCCAGCATTCCCTAACATATGCTTAAATCACAGCCCTAAAGGAAAAGTAAAACTGACAAATTTAGGAGTTTAACAAAATGTTACAGGTCATTGCCACGTTGCAAAGTGAGCATCTAACTGCAGTCCCCACTTTTTGACAGCGGTGACAGACTGTGATGTGGAGCTCGCCTAGCTGCGCCGGGAGAGACGTCTATTCTTATCAGCTCCTCTTGGAGCCGGATATTTGGAGTGAACACTGTCAAAACTCTTTGCAGTCCTCATCTCAGCCGAAGACAACTCGTGCCACAGCGCATCAGTCAAAAAAAGGCCCCGCTACCTCTGGAGCCTGAAAGACTATTTGGTGTGAGGATGTGAATGCATAAAAAGTTTGCAGATGACATTTTTTTAAAAGCAGCACAAAAATACATCGGAGTAGACAAGCGTTAATTTAATTTTAATGACTCTCAGAATGTTAAAACCTCTACGATTTGCAGAAGCAAATAGCAGCTAATATACATATTTTAGATTATTGTTTTTAAAATGAGTTTGACAAATTGAGGCACTCATTTTACAATAATAACAGTGTTATTGCATTTTAGCTAATCTGTCCAATCCATCCTCATTTATCTGCTGGCATCTTTATGTGTGTTTGTGTGTCACCTGTTACAGTATGTGTGTGTGTGACAGAGAATGTGTTCTTCCCTCCTCATTGTTGTCTATCAGCAGCTACAGTATGTGCCTCTGTGTGTACGCATGTGTTCGCTGTCTGACTCCATGAGCCAGTGGAGTCGGGGGAGTTGTCAGAAGGTGGTTGCCCTGGTTTCCTGAGCAAGAAAGATGAGCATCTCCCCCACAACCTCAGAACAAAGAGACAGTCTACTTGACTGTAGCACGGGCGGGAAGCTCACAAAGCTTGCAAACAAGTAATACGCACCACCAAGCTTTAAAAAAAAATCAGCTGGATCTGATGCGATAATGAGCTGAGGATTATCAATTTCTGCTTCCTTTTAGTGCTCATTTGACGGGAAACAATAAATGTTACAGAGGGGAAAAAAAGAAAACATCACCCACTCTCTTGTTTCTGGACCTGGACAGTTCACTTGCTGTACTCCCTTCTGAAGTCTCTCTGCCAGCTGATGGATTCTGCAGAGCTAGCGCAGAACCTCCTTGGGCTTTGCTAAATGAATTAAGGAGGCCTGAGTAGCTACATTTATAGCTTCATGCACTAGATGCACATTATCCTGAGCTGTTTAACGCCATAAATACCTGCTGGGCCTCTCTGCTACCAATCAAGCTCCATCAAGAGTGCGCAGAGAGGTCAAATCGGTTGAAAGACCAGAGAGAGCGCGCGGAGTAGAGTGGCCGATGACGGCAAAATCAATTAATTGAATGAATGAACAGCTTAAGCAAGGGTTGAGTTTCGCTGCTGTGATAAAACAAAGAGCACATTATGTTATAAAATAATGAAAATAAATAAATAAAAAAAATATGAGTTTAGTGGGAAGTGATCCCAGCAGAGATGGCAAGTGGGTCCACTGTTTTGCTGCTGGCTGCTTCACTCAAAGCTTTTTCATGTGCTCTGGTGCAGCTCAGACTGACAGCAAGGCTCCAGCATAAAAATGTTCTCCTTACTCCCAGAAGAGTCCCATCCTCTATTTATTTAGCTTTGTTTATGCTCAGTTTATTTCTTACTCATCTATGTTTTTATACTGCAGCAGGGTTTCACCAACCACGATTATTTGAAAGAAAATAACACAATACAACTGACTGAAGGTGGGAGGAATCTTTTCAAAGATCTTTGTAATTCAAAAGGGGGCATGTCATGCAATATCCACTTTTTTACCCATTAAATACTTTTCATTGTGTACTTGGAGTCTCTAGGAGTGAAGGAAATTCGAATTCAGTCTCTCCTAATGTTGCAAACATATTTTTTCTATTCTGTTTAGGTCATATTATTCAATTCAGTCAAGTAAGGTCTGGAATTACCAACTTAGTGGTCTTCATTCTCTTCTGGTTCTGGGTCAGACTCTGGCTCCAACATGCAAGGCTGGAGGGACACGTTTTCCCTTGTTGACATCTTCTAATTAATAAATAGTTTCTGTGCTGCTGAATCGCCAGGAACCCCTTTATCAAACTAGAATGGACCGCTCTGGAAGTGGGAGGGGGCGGGGTGTGAAGCGCCTTGATTGGATTTAAAGAGACAGCTTCAAAATGACTTGATCTGAGACACAGCTCAGAAAAGGGGAGAAAGAGGGGACTTTGGAGTTACAATAAGGAGAAAATCAGACCAGAGTATTGCAGTTCCATTTTATGTAGATTCAACTAAATGATTAAAATGTGAAAAAGAAGGATTTAAAAGAATATGTCTCCTTTAAAGGGGCAATATTATGTGTTTCTCAGGTAAATATTTAAATACTATACCATAATAAAGTATCTATGTCACCTTTAGTTGTTATTAAAATGCTGTTTTTATGTTTAAATAAAAAATAAACTTATCTTCTCATCACTTCCTCTTCTAAATGCCTTGAAACACCTTCAAATTGGCTTCTGTCTCTTTAAGAACCACCTTCCGCTTCTGTCCCGTCCATTTCAGTGCGGGTTGTGCGTCCCTATGATGCAGTTTACTTGGCATCTGAAAATACATTTCCTCAAAGGTATTTTGAATCTGAAAAGAACTTCACTGAGTGAGAAGTAGTTAGGAGCTCAGCAGACAGTTTAGGTTTCACTTTCACTTTCACTCACTTGCTTTGTTACTGCCAAGAGCCTGCAGGAGTCATGGGCGGGGTGCGGGGTGTGGGGTGTGGGGCGTGTGCTCCGTGGAGAGGAATCTCAGCTTGAAGACACAGCCCAGGGGCGTTTCTGGTCCCCAACTGTCGTTTTGCTCCTCAGCATGGCTTCCTAAAAATGCTGCAGGATTTCTCAAACATGCATGAATGAGCCAAAGCAAGGCTTTGGGCATGTTTTTTTTTAATGAAAGTATAACATTATAACCTGATATAAAATTCAAAAACATTGATTTTACATGATATTACCCCTTTAAGTAAATCCTGTTTTCTTGTTTTACCTTGTTGCTACAATGTAAGTAGAGGATTTAATATTTTTCACACATGAAAGACCTAAATGTGAAACAGTTATAAGCCAAAACAATAAACTTGAACCTGCAGCCTTAAGAATATGAGCCTCTGACACTGACCTTTGAGCTGCTGCAGCCTTCCACGCATGATAACAAACAAGGTGGAACTCGGCGCCAAAGTGTCCACTTGCCCTAGACATGTCTGCCTTTGAAGCACAGCTTTGTGCAGATGTTAGCATTAGCATGGAGATTTTGTTAATGGAAACCAGGTATTTTATTTGTACTGTCGATAAATAAAAAAGCCCTTTTTAAATTACCAACCATCATAAATGAGCTTTGACCCTTTGATGCCCAAATCTAACCAGACTGAGTACTACCCTAATGGAATTATTATGCCTATTTATAAGTAAATGTATCATTTCATTCAGGAAATATTGTGCACTGGACACTGCGCTAACTCACAGACAGCCAGAGGACAGTACGCCTCCGGTCCATACAGAAGAACTGAAAAGAACTGGTTCAATTTTAATTTAAATTTTCAGTTTTTTTAAGAAAGGTACAAAGCAGCCCGGGGTGGTTGTGATGTGATGTGTGTAATGAAATAATGTACATGGTCTATAATACAGTTTGCAAGCAGATATGCAGATAAAATAAGGCACGACTCTCATGGTTTTTGGAAATTGGCCACACAAAATGCAGCTGCAAAGCTTCTTGGTTGCAACTCACAATTGAATAAAACCGTAATGGAAAAGTTGCTTTTTTTCATTATTGAGTCATCTCCAGTAGTTGTAACAACTAAGATATCTTTAAAAACAATCTAATCAAATCAGGCAGGATTGTCACTTGGTCTGCCCTCTGCTGGTTTAGAATTTTGTTGACAGAGAAAAACAAAAAATATATATAATCTCCTAAAACAAATTTTCAAGCTCATACTCTGTGACATTTCCAAACAGTTTGGTTTGAAAAGTGCTTTAAAGTTTCACTTAATACAGATAATATAGCAGAGAAAAAAAACTAAAACAGCACATCCACAGCTGCACTAATTAATACTAGCAGCTTTAGACTCTGCCATATTATCCTCTAATAACATCTTGTTCAGTGCTCTCTTTTTTTAAACTCAAATCATCTATGACAGGCCTGTAACTCTTAAAAAAACATTATTGCTCAGCTGCCGGCTTCATCCAAGATTGAGATCGGGCAAGATAACCAGATCACAGGTGCACTACATCAGTCTCTGCCAGTGTCAATGGGATTACCTGTCCTGTGTAGCCTGAGCCGAGCAGAGGGAGGGATAGAGCAAAGAAGCTGGGGAAATAGGTCAAGTACACCGATATGGGCAGGTGTTCTTTTGAAGATGTCTCGACAGTCTCAAGGGAAGCTAACATAGTGAAATACTACTTCTTCAATAGAAAAGAGAGAGCTTCTGGTAAAATCAGCGCACGGACAAAAAGTTCTGTTCAATTTGTTTGGGTAAAATAGAAAGTTCATGTCTTAGCTTTGTCATTAAGAATAGAGGGAAAAAACAACAACCAGATATTGTCAGCATGATGATCTGGTTTTCAAGAATATAAAACAATTCAGTCACAAAGACTAACTCTCTTGAAAAAGAGATTTTTAATCTCAATGTGGTCCACCTGGCTAAATAAAGGTTAAATAAAAATACAATTAAACTACATTATGTATCTGCAGTGTTGTTTAAAGTACCACAAAGTGATACTTGAGTAGAAGTACAAGTATCTTACCAAAAAATTACTTTGGTAAAGTTAAAGTCTCCTTTAGGAATATTACTTGAATAAAAGTATTAAAGTACCTGATATTTTTGTACTTAAGTATTAAAAGTAAAATTATTGATTTAAAATGAGCAGTTAGATTTTCTGTGAGGACATTTATTAGGAGTTGACCTCCCCAAAAATGAAGAAATGACTATATTGTATTAAAATAATTAATTTCTGTTAAATTTAGGATGCACTAGTCCAGCTGTTTCCGTTCATATACAAGAGTTCTCAAATCTTTTCCCCAAAATGAAAATCTATCCGAGGGCTGCAACCAAATGCAATAATATATTTCAGAAATACAAATACTCCCTCTACACTTAAAAATGCAGTCCTTTTGTTTTGATGATTACGTCCTGCTGGAGTGTGACATGATTTGATTGTGAACAAACTAATACGATATCAAAATTTCATATATTTATACTTCTCATTCAACCACAATTAAATTCACTCTATCTAGGAGGCACAATTTGTATGGATAGTATTTATTTTTTACAATAACAAGCTGGAATGAAAACAAGCAAAAATGAAATAAAAGTAACTTTCTTCTTCTTGCCTTTTTTAAAAATGTAAGGAGTAGAAAGTTTAGATAATTGCATGAAAATATAAGAAGTAGAAGTAAAAAGTAGGCTGAAAAAAGTTACTCAAGTAAAGTAAAGATACCCAAACATTCTACTTAAGTACAATAACAATGTGTTTGTACTTAGTTACTTTACAACTCTGTGTAGCTGTGACCAACAACTTTTTCAACAAAGTTTCTCATTTTGTTACGTGTTTCAATTCATTTGAAAACTGCACATTTTGGTGAGTTTCTCCACTTTATTTCATATTTTTCAGTCATAAAGTTAGCAATTGGCAATAATTATTTTGCCTGTGTCTACGTGCACACAAATACTGTAATGCTGGCAAAATGACTCATAAATTACTGTATGCATTTTATTGAAACATTAAAAAAACATTCAGAGGGTTGACATCAACAATCAACATTATAACTTAAAGCTGATGTGGTTGTCTGAGTCATTCACAATGCATACTCCAATGCTTTTCATTATATTAAATCTTTGCTTCAAACTTTATTCTGCGCTGATAGTCAAATTTGCTTGTTAGCAAAATATTTTACAAGTCAAAGGCTGGATTTTATTCAAGCTTTCACAAAGTAATGATAAATATAATGTAATTATATAAGTACATTTTTGAAGTGATCCAATTCAACAGATCCAACACAGATAATTGACCTTAGGCAACACAAAAATTCAGAGTGTTATTCTTACAACTAAATACGGTTCTAGTTGAAAATATTGGTTTTAAAGGCGGTGGGCAAATGCATTTATTCAAGGAGTGTCAGGCCTTTAATCTGAAATGGAAAAAAAAAATATCTTAAAGCCTTGGTTAAAAAAAAGCTTTAGGCCCCCTTGATGTTATTAGTACATTTTTTATTAAATCTTTTTTTTTTCCTAAATATGCATTATTCCCATTCAACAGGACAATCACTCAGGTGTAGCCAGAAGGATGATGTCACTGTGATGAAAGACAAAGTGGTCTTGTCTTTCATGTTGGCAATCCCCCTCATTAAATAACAGATGAAAGAGCAGCTAAAGAGAAAAGAGAGCTGGTCACGCTGGATGGAAAAGACAAAGCTAATGCTTAGAACAGGATTTCAAGGACAGGTGGCGCCGTCACTCGGCTCTGAGAAGGACTTTGTCGACCTCTCTGTCATCTGGGGCGGGTGGCTTTGACCTTGGCGATGGATTTTGCATTTGGCATCCTTTTGACTTTTCCTTCAATGCCTACATGAAATAGAATCGAGAGGCTTTGAAGTTAGGTGTCAAAACACAAGTCCTCACTTGATGGTGAATAAGTTATGACAGGAGCTCTCGTGGTCAAAGTTTCACTCTTCAAGGTTTGTTTGTTTGAAGAAATGAAAAAGTGCAGGCTTTGCAATGTAAAGTCGGACGCTGAAAACAACTCAACACGTGTCACAGCACACAATCTAAATGTGACGCGGAACATAAACATTCACCGGCCGAGAATAGAGTGTTTTATAAAAAGCCTTTTGATTTCTCTCGTTTTTAATGGAATTCAGATGAGTAATCATGACACTGTATAACTGTTCCATTCACTACAATTTAATTGTCTGCCTCCTCAGTGTTAGTGAACGCTGCTGCTTGCTACAATCCCCCCATTTCTCTCTCTCAACATTCCCTTCCCACCCACTCATTAGGGGAATCATTTTACGAGACGCTCTAATGGCTCCTAAATTGTTTATGGGGCAATCTAATTTGTGTGTAAGGGATCCTAATAAACACTCTTGGCACACTGTGAAGTAATTATGTGTTTGGCTAAACAGATAATTGGATGGGCTTGGAGATAGCTCTGTGTCTGATTTTTATTTATTTTTTATTTTATTTTTTGTTTTTGGAAATACAGTTGCTTTCAAGGAAATCCAAAAGAACTGTGTTAAACATCATAAAAATACTTTAAATGCCACTTTCCAAGTAAGTGGCACTTGGAGGATAACGCCATTTTCCCCCCACAATAAATACCTTTTTTTTGGTTTACTGGAAAACGCTGTTCCTCGTGTATCTGAGCAAAAAGCAAATATTGAAGCTGTTTCTGTTGGTGTTTACGGTATCATCTGAGCTGCAAAGCCATTGTGTGTCTTCATTCAATAAAACAAACTCTCTCTGGAAATCTCACATATTGTTCCAGTATTGTTTCAGTTCACAGAGGAATACTAACCTCAAACAGTAAAAAAAAGCACTTGCTTTGTTATTGAGGTCAAGCACAAAATCTGTAGAAATAGCCTCAAAGAGACTTTAGCATGTGTGAAATTGATTTTTCACACTTGTTCTTCGTAAAGCACAATAATTGATAGTATTTCTTTTTTACATTCTGTAATCTCTGCTTTAGGTATATCCTAAACAAATCTTAAAAATGTCCTAATTTAGTGCAGAATTGTAGTAGTTGACCATTTTAGCTCATCAGCTGTGACATGGACCTTCTGTGGGATTCCTTGAAAGTTTTATTTTTTTTACCAGCAGAGCATCAAACAGCTCTGGCCTGTGTCAAACTGAAATCTCCACGCCGCAGAGCCTGAATGATTTATGCATTTGTCATTTCTCATTTGTTGAAACAAGGTGTCAACGCTTTTTGTTCCACTGCACCAGTCAAGCCTACACAGACGAAGATGTAAGGATGGAGCAGGTGTCCTTGAAGACAACAGCAAAGTCAGACGGGCAGCATGTTTGGGCGTGCCTCTTTTTTTTCTCAAGGATTTTGCTCTAAAGCTGTGATCACAATCACCTCTGCTCTCCGGTACTGTGATGCTGTTTAAATTAAAGCAAAGCAAGGGTGCTAGAAGTGATTGCTGTTTTCAGATGAGCGAAAAACAATCTTTAAATATGTCCATCATAACAGACTGAGTCAAAGCTTTAATCCATATTTTACTCGAATACATAATTACTGCCCTGCCCTGGAATTAGCACCAACACGATCACAATTAGCATTAAAAATATTTGACAGCCTGGTTAGCCAGATGAAGAAAGAAAATCTTTGCTACTTTTTTTCTATTTTATATGTGAAATACAAATATAAAACTCATAATTATGTTTCGTGTTTCAGTCTTTCTTTATTTTCTTTCAACTCTTGTGAAAATCCTTCACCCTGACAGCAAATTATCTGTCTTTTTGAGCTCATCATAGTTACAAACAACTCCGCGACCAAATGAAGCAGCTTGCTTTTTGGTCAGTGTGTGATTATTTTCATTATCATTAAATTACATGTCTTGTGGACAAACAGAGTCTAAACATTCTTTTTTCAGAAACATTGAAAATGTTTTGGGAGAGGAAAGGTCATCACACTTCCAAAGCAGAGTTAAACCAGTCATTACAAAACACTCAATATGCCAAACCACTGCAGTCAGACTCAGATTCAAATATCAACAGTTTGAAATTTGCACAGTCTTTGCCAGTAAAAAGCCAATTGAGTAATGAATTACCTCGATGTAGATTTTTTTAATTACAAATGCTGTTCAGTCCTCCAAACTTTCTCCACCCACAAGTTGGCCACCGAGCCTGCAGCCCCCCCACTGAGCCCCCACCGTATTGCCCTCCTGCTCGCTCTGTGTCTCCTGTTTTTGCATCTTCCTTGGTTTTTCTGTAAATGCCCCATTGATAGCAGGGGGGTGCTGGCACAACAGACTGAGAATGAGTGACAAAAACACTAATAATGTTAATATTGTTTATATTTCACCATAAAAATGCTCCTGTCAAGGTCGGGTCTGTTTGTCTGAAATTGACCTTTTTTTGGTGGAGTGCCTTTGGAACAAATACACATTACATTATTTTTAATGAGGAAAAAAATGCTGAACATACAAATTTTCAAGTTGCTAGAGATGTGACCTTTGAACGGCTCTTCACGACGAACAATGAGAGCCAAGCTGCCGACAGTAAAGAGCCATTTGTAGTTTTATTTTTAACTCCCCTTAATACTTTTATTTTTCCTCCTTAACTACAAAGATAATTGCTCCTCCTTCCATGTTTCACAGAAAATAGGCAGAGCGGTGTAGCACAGCAGCTCAGGGGAAAGGTGGGGGTGAGGTTCCGGTTGATAAAACACAGGGTTCAGTCCAAGTGACGTGATGATGTCATCACATATTATCATTATTTAGTTTATTTGATAGGGACAGACACAATAAAACAGACAGACTGAAAAAAAAAACAGCAGTCCCTTGCCTGTGGTGTTTATAGCGTGAGCTAATTTGCAGCACTTGTCCCTTCATGACTTCCCTACATGACGGCATAACTCTTTTAAAACTGAACGCCTCTTTCGAACAACGCTCTGAAACAAACAGCTCCTCCTTCAAAGAGTCATCTATTCCATCTCCAAAAATCTGTTGGAACAGATTAAATTTGCACAAAGAGGTTAGTGTTTAAATAATTACAAGCCTTGTAGCCAAAGAAGACAATGGATTGCATTGAACCTTTGCTCCAGTTTAATCCCTTGCTCTGGGCTTGCACTGTGCAGTGGGTGATGGTTGAAAAAAAAATCAGGAAGAGACCTTCAGCAGAACCAAAATCAGCATGAACAGAAGTCTGTCTCAACTCCAGCGGACAGAGAAATGACAAAGACAAGCAGTTAACAATGGCTTAAAGAAAAAAAAAGAAGTCAGAAACAAAAATCTAATTTCTATAAATTTAACTACGTATATTTCTTTACATTGCACAGTATTGACACCACAACTAAACAGACAAAAATTTAGTTATATTCAGACAAAAATCATTTTTAGATCATATTGATGACTTTGTTTTTAAATTCAGTCAATGATTTGACAAATAAGTGAAATTTGATTGGTTTATTTCCACCAAGTTAACTTTCAATCATTTTTAACCAAAGAAGGTAGAAACAAAAAACAAAGAAGATAAAGAATATACATGAAAAAAATAATAAAATATTAAAATTGTACAGTTATTGCTGCATATTTTTACGTAGCTCACATGTCGAAAAGGAGTCAGAATTTCAAACTTATTTAATCCCACCCCTTCACCATTACTTATCATTTTACTAATAATATTCCCTAGTCATACAATTATTTACAATATTCAAATACTATTTCTTTATGCATGCTATTGTCTCGTTTTTAGATAGAAATCATGAAAATAATTAATTTATACTTTCTTTTAAACAGTTTTATTTACATTGATTTAATGCTACAGACTTAAAATATGTCATATTTTCACTCCACACACAGAAACACAAAAACTCTTTCTCACAGTTTCCACAATAACAACTTGGAATTGACAACTCCTTAAATTGTAACACCTTTCCTGAAAAAAGAAATCCATGGATATTTTAGGTAATATTTCATGTTTGGCTCTGTACAGAACTTGTAGTATTTGGAACTTTGAATTTAGTAATTTTGTTAAATAATAACCTGTATGATTTTATACGCACGCAGCAGCATACAGTAATGCAGTGTATTCATCCACAGCAACTTTAGGTATTTTTTCACAAACCCTGCACAACTTTTTTGGCAAGCATGGCCTCATCCTGTCAGTGTGGGAGTTGACAGACAGGCCTTTGCTGTGTGTGTCAAAGGAAGTGGTCTGGTGTAGACTAGAGGGACTTTCTAACTGAACACTGAACAGGAGAAGAAAAGAAAAGGGCAAAGAAAGAGAGAGACACACACAAACAAAGAAGAGACTCAGAAGGAGAGGAAGAAGAAAAGTGCGTGAATGTGTGTGTGTGTGTGTGTGTGTGTGTGTGTGTGTGTGTGTGTGTGTGTGTG
>NW_013952444.1:1346273-1349791 GCF_001266775.1 Austrofundulus limnaeus
GTGTGTGTGTGTGTGTGTGTGTGTGTGTGTGTGTCTGAGTGTGTATGCGATGTAAAGGGGGGCTGAAAGTGCCCCAGGCGAAACCACGTGTGAGATGGCAGAGCCTGAGAACTCCCCACAGTTGGGGAAACAAGACAACAAACCCAAATGTATAAACTTTTAACATCCTGTCCTTCCTTGTAAATGCATGAACAACACTTAAACCCAGCGGTGACATTTCACTTGCTCACTTTGGAAAAGAGAATTTTGAAAACTTGGCTTTCTGAGTATGTTTTCATGAATGCTGCAATCGGAATATTTTTACTCTTTGCAGAGTTGCAGATGACGTGCATAGCACGTGGATTTTTTTATTAACAGCTCTTAATATGATGTGGAAAATTGCATTCACCAAAATTTTTTTTTCCATTAGATGAGTCACATGCATGCAGCTTTTATCTACTGTTGTAAACAATGTTTGTCTGAATAGTTATGTAATTGGTCTGATTAAAATTTAAATAGGAGTTTGCTTGTGCACTATAAGGTCAGACCATGAATAATCATTTTCAAATCAGGGATGGGCAAATGGTGGCCCGAGAGCTGTATGTGGCCCACAGGTGACTCCAGTCCAGCCCGCCAATGAGGCACACAGTTATTTTTATTTAATTAAATTGTATTTTATTTACTTATAAAAATAACTTTTAGAATCCAAGAATGATAAAAAATGAAAATTGTTTGTATTTTGGGAGGTAGACTATTTGTTTACATAATTTCAAGGCAAGTCTTTATGTTCAGTCTGCTTAGAGATGCTGTCTGCCATGAAGGGTTTTAATATGTCACCACTACAACACGTTGCACAAAGCTAAATAAGAAAATCAACTTTTTACAAGAACCACACAGGAGTCTGCACTCAAGGCATTTTATCCATTGTACTTCAACACACTAAAGTAAATGTTTATATTTTGTTAGTGCTGCACACATTTACATGATCCTCTGGTATAGTGGACAAAATAATTGTGTCTCCTTCCATCATTTACAGTAAGCTGCCCATCCCTGTTTCAGACCAACCAGTAGGGGCAACCCAGTCATTTAAAGTAAACCCGTGCTGTAAGTTTTATTCAATTCACATGCAGTATGTGTGTTTAATTCATTTATAAAAACACCAAAATGCTCATAAAAAACAAGGTAAACCAATTACTGAATGAAAAGGGTGCAGAAAGAAAAAAATCCACCTTTTAAAAAATCTTTAAAAAGCTACATTTTCTATTGTTTGTTGACTTTTATCTTTGTCAGTTATAAACGACATTCAAATAGTTTCACTGTTACCATTGAGCCATACACCAACCTGCCATCATTATTGATTTCAACTAATGTGGAGAGTGACGGAATTCTAAAAATTCCCTCAAGTGTAAATTCGATGAAACATTTTTCTTTTCTTTTTTTTTAGTTTTTGTCAAGCACAGCACTATTAAAGAGTCCGGACAGTTACACTATACCGTCAGGGCACCGACAGAACATTTCTCAAACCCGACTCGGGACAGAGAGACAAGATACTTTGAAAGTCAAGAGGCTGAGGGCGTAGGAAATGACTCCTTCACAATGGTGTCTGCTCAGTGTTCAATTATTGCTGATGAAAGCGACATTTTGTGGGGCGGATATCAGAGAGTGGGATTAGTGAAAGTGATTTCCTTGTCCTGGATTGTTTGACAAAGTCTCTCTGTAATCCTCTTGAAAACTTTGCCTTTTTTTTGCCCCTCCTGATTCCCATTTTGCCACTTAGCTGAGAGTCACAGAGAAAACATAACAGGTTTTAAGGGGACAAATAAATAAATAAATACATAAATTGTAAAAAGTTGAGCTCCAGCATAGCATTACCTAAAATTTCAAGCTTCTTGATCCATTAGTCACTTGCCTACTGACAAAACAACTGTGGTAATTTATCAGATTAAATTGTGATTGATTAGTTTTGTGTGAATAAATGACATAATATAATTTATAAGAGTAGACTTATTCATAATTTTCACTTTCCTCCTGTGGGTAAAAGTGTAATTTACACTGAAATTGATTTCATTAATGCATTAGTTATCATAGCAACTTTAAAATAAAGACAACAAATTCTACATTTATTTTATCATTGTTCTTTTGAAGAATAAATGACTTCCATAACTACTTTGGATTCTTCTGTTTTTTCTCTCCAAGTCATAGTTATGCATGACTTATTTTGATAAAAAATATATATATTGTTAATATACCCAGGCAACAGCTCTTTGAATATTGTGTTTTCAGGCACAATGAAGCTTAAATATTTAAATTCAAGCTGTTCCAAATCTCATTTTAAACCGTCTAAAACAATGGATTATATGTTTATGTGTGTGTTGGTGTCTCATCCAAGCCCATAAACATGCCAGCAGGATCCCAAGACGTGAGGATTTAATAAAACATACCAATATTTAGCATCCAGTCATCATTTGAATAAGGCAGGATTATGAAAATGAATGACGCTGGTAGCAGTGAGATCCTGACCGTCTGAGGCTATCGCAGAAGGAAGATTGGCCACGCAGTATCTCGTCTGAGGGCTTTTTATTTCAAATATGTATATGTATTATGAACTCCTAAAAAAACTCGCAACTCTGACACCCAATACATTGAAAACTAACTTTTAAATTTAAACAAGATGAGCTGAACATTAATTTAATAGAGCAAAATCATGAAAATGGGAGTACCACTCACTGACAATGAGCTCCTTCATGTGGTTTTATAGTTGATTTTACATAAAATAATAAAATAATATTGGGCATTGCAGTGAATTTGAAATTTTAATTGAAATATGGGATAAAACAGGTGCTTTTAAAGTATTTTGTTTTCTTTTGCTGACACTGAACTCCCTAGAAATTCTTCTTTGTTTGCTTTTCACTTTTCTTATAAATCCTGATGTTATGAAGGAGGAAGGGAAGCAGTCAATACAAAAAACAGGGGAGAGGTCTTTTTTTCCTTTAAACAAAGGACTTTTGAGTGTATTGGACCAAATAACCCTAACTTCATCATTAGGCTAGCCTGGGAGGTCAAGTTAATAAAAGGAGAATGCCCCCAGAGACTACAAAGATTTTCAGCTCGGACTCATTTTCCAGCTTACCTCACCTTTTAGTCTCAACGAGCTAAAATATTTCCAGCAGCACCTGGCACATTTGTAATAAATTTCCACTCAGTAAACTGAAAAAAGTAGTATTTTTCTGAAATATATCCTATTCATCAAACTTATTTAGACATCTGATTATATTATTACCAAACTCAAACCACTTTCAGACTTTTCTATGATTGGCCCATTGTGCATCAGTTTAAACATAATATGTTTAGAAGGATGCACAATGGGCCAATTTATTATATTTATATTGGTTATATATTATATAACCACCTCTGCTAAGAAAAGAAAAACATGCCAGAAAAAAAAAAATAGAAAAGCCTGGTGTGACCCATTTCCTGAAAACAGCAGCACACAACAGACATGCAGTCTTCTTACCATTTGCAATTTCTGAGGCAAATAT
>NW_013952444.1:1349881-1353328 GCF_001266775.1 Austrofundulus limnaeus
ATATATAAGTTTAAATAACTTCATTGTATTAAAATACTTAAAAAGACTAATAGAATTTGCAACATTTGCTAAAATTCAGTTGGTTCAGTCCTGTTATTTTCAAAACCCAGACAAAACACGTCAAATGAACCCTATTTCCTGAAAAACAAGGAATTAAAAACCTATGCTTCCTTTATGTAGGTTCTCTTGAGGATACCATTTAATTTTAATGGAGAAAGTGACGCAACTACATTGCATCTTCTCCAGGATAGACACCTGAACTATGCCTAATACGTCTCTTCAAATGAGTTTTAAGAGCAACGCTTGGATGATGAGAACACATTGTGTAGTGTATGTCAGTTTCTTTGAGATGGAGGTGGATAACTGCTTTAATCTTCACACTGGATTAAAATGCCAAAGACAGAGTCGGGGCAAATCCAAAGCTCTCTATTTACAGACGTGTGCTGGCCCCTGTGCATACCTACAATCTGCTTAGTATTCCCAGGCAGGGCTGGTGCATTTTCTTTAGATGCTCATCCCTTTTCAGTCCATCTATTGAATTGCAATAGGATCTTTGAATGATGTTACACATTAGGGGGTGTGGAAATGATTCTTTATGGTGATCATAAATCCACAGCCTAATAGGGGAGCACCCTGCTGTTCTCTCTGCAGCAAATGTCAGTTTAAAAATATTTACACATTAGTGACAATGATATTCACAATTTTATTTATTTATTTTTAAATTTAAACAGGGGATAACTCTTCAAAGACGTCACTTGTGCACACTGATGTGTTTTGACAGTTTATTCAACCTTACAAACACAACTCAACAGCAAACCATTTGCTAACATGCACTTATTGTATTTCAGCAACTGTTCCATGCCATCTATCCATTTGTAATGCTTCCAAACAACACTGTCATCTTAAAATAACACACTTTGCCTTTACCTTATTTTTTTGAGAAGCCTTGACTATTAATAGAATGTGAGAGAGAATGTAAATTTCTGCCATATTGATGTAAAGATACTCAAACTGTGGCCCCAACTTACAGAACATCTTTTTAAGGTGACTGTGTGTACAAGAACAGCAGTCCTGCACCTTAGTAATGATAACAAACTAATGACATTAGCGTGTAACCGGGCCACTCCTGGAACAACAACAAACACGTTTGTCTGTAATGGCTGCCGTCTACCGGTGTTCTGAAAAAGTTTGTATCCCTGAAAAACATTTCCCCACCAGAGGGGGCGCTCGCGAGTAGTAAGTAATCTGCTTTTGCCCCACAAGATGGCCCAAATCTCATGTGAAGTCTCTGACTCTGACACACGTGTTGGCGCCTCCTGGTGGACTATGTGTAAAATGCCAGAATTCATATGATGCTCAAAATCATAGTTTGTTGAAATATATTGGTTGTCAAAACACGTTTTAGTACATATGTTGTTAGAATAAAATGAACTGTCCAATGATCATTTTACTGATATGCATAAAGACTGCAAAGGCTGAAAAATCTTGAAGTCTATATGAAATTGAAGGTAGTTTGAGGATTAAAATTTTTATGCTTTTTAAGCTTAAAAAAGCGGGGGTTGTATTATACATGAGATTGTATTATACACGAATAAATATGGTATGTTTCTCAGCTGGCCTGGGAATGCCTTAGGATTCCCCCGGATGAGCTGGCTCGAGTGGCTGGGGAGAGGGAAGTCTKGGTCTCTGATTAGGCTGCTGCCCCCGCGATCTGATCTTGGATAAGCAGCAGAAAATGGACGGATGGAATTTCTTCTTTTTTTTTTTGGTACAAATGTGCAAACAATTCTGCAAATTAAAAGGGATGAATAAGATTTTTTCTCAAAACGTAAAAAATATATCATTTGAAAAACCTCAGCTGCAGCTCTTTAAGGACCGTGTCACACCAGCAGGTTCATGGCTAAATTTCATCGGATGATTGGAAACGAAGTCTGAAAGCACATCTCTTTTGTCTAATTTGTGTCAGCCCGTCCCATCTCCCCTTTGCTTTCCTGCCTGTGAGCTGCGAATTGATCTCAGCTAAATATGTGCAGGATTTGCATTTGTAAAACACATCAGGAAGAGAAAGGTTTACTTTTAGCATGTTTCCGTTGGTCTTGAGTCGCCTTTGCTTTCACACAACTGTCCCCACAAACACCTGTGCGAAAACATGTTGCATACCTGCCTAACCACACATTAAATGTTGTTTTTATCACCAATCATGTGTTTACATTGTCCCAGTTCAGCTGATGCAATAGTTTTCTATCAGATTTATGCTGGTGTTTTCTAACATCGTTCCTAGCGACTGATTGGAAATTGGAGTGGAAATTTAGAAAAATCTGTCGTTACGATTTAGGAAAACATCTGGAAGATCACCTGTCTCTCATTTGATTCTGAAGAAAACCTCACTAACCTGAAGTTCTGAGATTGTTTCAGCAGAATCACATGGAGTGCAGCCTGGAGTGTTATTTCCTTTAATTGGCTCTCTTGCTCATTATTTTATAGATTCTCCTTTCTTTCTTTTTTTAAGATAAAAATCACAAACAGCACTTATAGTTTTTTCCTAACGAGCTCCTCTAGTCACCTCTAGTTATATCTATTGTTCTGAATACATGACACAATGAATGAATTAATGACAACGATTTAAAAAGGGGGAAACAAATCAGAATAAAAATGTTGCAAACAATATTCCACTTTGGTAAAGTATAAAGATGCTCCATTCAGTCTTCCACATATATGTTTTGTGGATTCTCCTCATGATTTCATCTAAAATGACAAGCATGGAGTATAAACCATATGACAAATAAGACACAAGTAGAAAACTATATGATGATGGGACTCTGATGTGACATTCACCTGGACTCCAGCATCAGCAGAAAAAAATCCTCTTGTTTCTCTGGGCAGACAGAGGATTCAGCTCCACATGCACCTTATGTTTGAAGATGGCATAAGCAGATGATTCTAAAATGTTGCAGCAAATAAAGGGGCCTTACCATGACACAGTTGGATTGTACCTTTAACTAGCGGTGTGCACTTTCACCTCACACCAAAAAGCATATTTTTTCCTCCCACTGTCTCAAATATACCTAAGCTTTGCAGTTATTTTAAATCATGGCGGCGGTGGCGGCAGATGTATGTAGCTGTGCAGTATCGCCGCAGGAAAATACATCCCATTTGGCTTTACAGGCATCTGCAGGTCTGTTTTTGACCAAATTTACCTCAGCTTTAGTGTTGCTGTTACTCTGTATGTTACATAAACGGAAGATCAAAGACGNTGGGAGCCGGGACGGCGCGACTAATCTAACAAGTGAGGCGTACCAGCTTCCCTGTTGCCTATTTGGATCAATATCAGCCATGCCCTGTTTTTCGGTTGAGGATCAAACTGGAGCTACTGGTTTTGCTGAGCATGTTTGTGTCCGACATGGTGGGAACCATGTTATTCAAGCCTTGAAGTGTGCGCCATTCAGT
>NW_013952444.1:1357842-1361661 GCF_001266775.1 Austrofundulus limnaeus
TGTGATGCTGTATTTCTGAGTGTTTATGTGCTGCAGAACAGGAACCTGCTGAAAAACAGCAATTATGCTGAGTCAGGCTTGATTTTTAGTAATCTTTCCTGTTAAATCAATAAATCAAATCAAATCAAATCAAAGCAAATGTAAATATCAGAACCTTGCCATAACCAATGAACTGGTATTATGAGTCTGTGGCATAGGTGGTGGAGTGAAGCTGCAAAAATGTTTAAACTCAGAGTTCACCAATCTCTACACGCCTTGCACTCCAAATGTGTCACGACTGAAACATCAGGGAGCCTTTGTTGCATCCATCTCCCACACAGAACTCAACCAAACTACAGGGAAGCTTTGTAAATTTGTCATAAACTGAATTTTTCACTGCCAGAATACAATATGAAAAATGCTTGTGTGAAAGATAAACCATCTTTCATGAACTGATCTGAAAGGTTTGCATGAAAGAAAGAGTGCCCATGTGTTTGCTCCCGAGGAGTATACTGAGACAAGATGGAGGCAGCTGTGTTGCATTTAAATTAAAATATGTCTCTGCAGCATTTCCATGCTGCTTGCTTAACACTACAAAATATGGTAAGATAAGGTGAAGAGAGAAATATATTAAAAGTATTGACATTAATCATACAGGTTATGTCTCATTACAGTGTAAACAAGCAACACTTGACTGGCAAAAATGCTCATAAAAAGAAAAAAAGCAAATAAGAGGAAAAAAAACAAATTCAAATGTCAACTTACTCTTCATTCCAGCTTTTTTCACATTTCCATCCCACGCCTACCTAAAAACCTAGCTTTTTTTCTTACTTGAATAGGAGCTAAAAATCTACATTAAATATAATAATAAACATACTTGTGATGTTTTGTATTAAGTTTTTTTTTCTTCTTGTCTCTTTTTTCTTGGTCATGATTTTTTTTGTCATTTCAGCTAACTTCAATGCATCAAACAAAACTTGCATTATGATGCCTTGTCACATTTTTAGTATCAAACAACATAACTATCAAATTTTGAGCATGCTCTTTAAAACGATCAAAAATGAAGTATACCGTCCATCTTGAATACCTGCCTTTACTATAACTGTAAGTTTACATCATATCTTTTGGCTTTCCTCCTGTCACACACCTGCATTTACATAATTATTGCTACAATTCTCTAACTTTAACTCTAGTTGATCGTTTTGTTTTTACTCCACTGGTCAGACTTTAGGGCTCATGCATTCTTACTCTCCTGTTGGTCGTGTTTGCTTCTTTATTTTCAATTAACGATATTGTCCCTCCCCCACAGTTATTTGTATCAGCTTATGCTGATCTTTCTTTTTGCCTCCCATCTGTCTGCTTTGATTGAGTCGGCATTTGCACATGCTAAGTTTCATGAAACTCAAATACTAAATTTAATACTCTGACTTTGTATCAGGATGCAGGAGGATGCTCCAGTTTCTGCATCTGAATAAGGTCCTGATGTAAATCTGTCACATGTATGAGCACCTGATGAGATGGTAATTATTTATAGGTGGTCTCCTGATGCCTTTGATTTAAGCTTTTCTTTCTTAGCTTTTATGTTTAATGTAAGGCTACACTTTTTTTCATATTTACAGTTTTGCTTTGTGTTTTCAGGACACAGATGCAGTCTTTCTTTTTTCCATGTTGGGCAAAAATGGGCAGCCTTTATTTTGAAAATAGGATGCCAGATCACTTCTTTCAGGTTTGACACTCTCAAAAAAAGTCAAAAGACTCTTCAGAGATTTCAGGGATGACTGTTAAGGGGTTAAACACAGACTTCTACATTCAAATAAAATCTTAAAAAATGTGTTCACTGTGCTTTTTTCCCTTTTTTGATCCACGTTTTGCCAAAATGGTCATATTTTCTGTATTTACATATATACTTTTTACAATCACTGTCCCTTGTGAATGTGATTTTTGACACTAATGTTTTTGTTTGTTATTTAAATAACTAAAAATCATCATGATTACATATTTTCAATCAATAACTGCTAAATTATTTATACTGCTTGCAAAGACTTGAGCAGAATTTTATGAAAAGAAAATTATTGTTTGTATCTGAATTTAGCTTCAGGACACGTGTTTACAATCTGTAAAAAATTATTATTTGGAGCACAATTATTTTTATTTTCTTTTAATTAATTCAATTCAGTTCAGTTTATTCATATAACGCCAAGTCACAACATACGTTGTCTCAGGGTACATAAAAAAAGAACAATCTAAAGAAGAAACCAGCAGATCGTGTTGAATCACTTCATCACAGTCTCCCATCCTGTGCAAACGGTGGAGAGGAAAAACTCCCTGCTAATCAGGAAGAAACCTCCAGCAGAACCAGGCTCAATTAGTTTAATTAATTAGTTTTTTATTAATCCGATTTTTATTCACACAAGTACATAAATCTCAAATTGTTTTCTTTAAAATGCCTGCAGTTTAACATTTAAAGCAATATATACAAGTACTTTTGTTATAATAGTCTGTTTAAAAGTCAAATATGGCTAAATCTTTCCACCACACTGCAGCATCCAAACAACAGAAGGTAAGATTTGGGTAACTATTTACTTGTGTCTCAAAATCACAATTGTGATTGACAGCTTTAAACACCTACATACATAAAATTAAGTTCAAAGGGGTTCATTTGCATCCATAACAAGAAGGTTTTTGACAATTTCCCAGCTGCTCGCTGTGGGAAACTTTCTAGAGATAATGATCCTCCCTGACAGATTTGGTGCAATCAGACTTGTTTCTGCAGGTTTCCTTCATTGTGCATACTCCACCCCGACAAGGACATTTTCAAAGCTAAGAAGTGAGGAAATGTGTGACTATAGGGAAGGCTGGGTGTCCAAAAGAAAAAATTTAAAAGATACTTTGAGGGTGGGTAACTCTGTGAAATTGTTCCTATAGTAGATGCAACATTTTGAAATCATTGGCATACAGTGCTGCAGATGAACTGTGTCCAGTTTTTTTGAATAACTTTACAATAAGGATTTTTCCAATGACAGCCAAACAAAGACATACGTATTGTAGCTGTCAATAAAAGCAGGTATGTTTGAAGTTTTTTTTTCAAACAGAGAAAAACACTGTAAGGGAATGCAGAAACTGAGACAGACTGACAGGTGGAAATGAGATTTGATTTGATTTATTTAACAGGAAAAGATTATTAAAAATCAAGCCTGACTTGGCATAATTGCTGTTTTACAGCAGGTTCCTGTTCTGCAGCACATAAAACACTCAGAATTACAGCATCACAATCACATCATTATTATTACACCATAGACACAAAGACAAACAAGCATACCAGAGGGATGCCAGGGATTCACAATGTCAGTGAGAGGGAGAGAGAGAGAGAGAAAACCCAACTTCTCCACAAGAAGAGTGGCATTGTTGTTCGCTTGATCATTATTCCAACCACATGTGGTCTACATGTTGATGTGATGCAGCGTTAATGTTTGATATAGAGACCCTCACATCTCTGCTGGTGAGAGCTGAAAGGATTGACATTAATCGGTCAGGCTGAAGTCAGTTGTAAAGCAAATAGAATATGCTGTTGTAGTTTAAGAATAAAATTATACTTGATAGGCCTGTTATAACGTTTTGTGTAATTTATTAAAATATAAAAAGAACATCTGTATATAGTAAAAAAAAACATGTTTAATTCAGTGCAACAAAACTACATATGGGGACCTATTTGTACACATCGGGCTCTAAGGTGAACCTGGGGAAATGTCATTGGTGGTGGTGGTGGTGGTGGTGGTGGTGGTGTGTGTGTGTGTGTGTGTGTGTGTGTGTGTGTGTGTGTGTGTGTGTGTGTGTGTGTGT
>NW_013952444.1:1361869-1363008 GCF_001266775.1 Austrofundulus limnaeus
ATAAAATACTCTTAATTCACCCAGTTATCCTGGAGTTCCTGACAAAACAAAAATTTACAACTTATAACATATTTAACATATTTAAAGCCACATATTACATCACAGTAAAAGCACACAGTTTGTACCACAGCATATTATCATATATCGTTCCTATATGACATTATGAATATAAACATATTGCATGAGATCAAAAATACTCTTCGATTTTGATCCCAAAATGCAAGACACAATCCCATTAGATGCAGTGTTCCACTGTATGGAGAAAGTTCAGCTAGTCCTGGCACAGGAGTCCCCACATGACTTCATCACTTGCACTTTGAAATTGTCTGCCCTTTTATTGGTTGAGCTGCTGGGTGAACACTGTTAGGAACTGCTCAAAGAAACATACTCACTAACAAGTAGTAGTAACTGCTCAATCTTGCTCAACTGAACAATTTTTTGGTAAAAAAAAAATAGGGTGTGAAAGGTTAGAAGATGAGAACAACTCATACAACAACTCAGCTTAGGAATGTGTGAGGAGTCAAAAATATACCTTTGGTGTTGTAAAAATAAAATTTTAAAAAGTGAGCTTTTTTTCTGGTGAGCTTTTGTCCGTACATAGAACATGTAGTTATTTCTGCTGCAATGACAGAAATCAAATACTTTCTGTGGTATACAGTACACACTGCAGAAATATAGCCATAGTACTTCAACTAAAAACTCCAAGTTTCTTTTAAACCCCAGTTTTGCTGTATAGTTGCAGAATAAATAGCTTTTCTCTCCGTGTCTTCAGATCATAGTCCTTTTCCAAACACATCCAGGCCAATTGACAGCACAATTGATTTCCTGATTAATGCCCGGGCCCACCTACTAGCACTGCAGCCTAGAGACATAATTTTCTTGTGAGCATGATCAATAGCTGCATCAACATAAATAAATGTTGCAAGAAATGAAATTTGGTGTGGGTGGGGTGCAGAAACCTTGATGTTTAGGTTTTGAATACATATACTTTTTCTCCTTTTTTATTAGAAAAACTCTTAAGGGCATTATGTCAAAAACCAAACAATAAATATTTAAAAATAAAACTTAAAAATGAAACTAAATTAGTATAAAAAAGGCAAGCTTTTCAGTTAGATGTTACCCTGCATGTTGTTCAGTGT
>NW_013952444.1:1365617-1368072 GCF_001266775.1 Austrofundulus limnaeus
GTATATATACAGTATATAGATAGAAATATATGATATATAGATATCAATGGTATTAGTTTTTTTCAGGTTATAAGTTTAGGTTAATATAATTTTCTAGGTATATTTCAGAAAGTAATTAAGCTCTTTTGACAACTACCAAAACTTTTATGTCAGACAAAGTTGACTCCAAAATCAAAGTTTTAGTGGGGCATAATTTTTATACCACAATCACATAACTATGTTGCCTTCAGTTTTTATGAAAATGATTTATATTTCAAAATAAATTTGACTTTGAATCATAGCCTGTCTAAACACCTTGAAATTGGCCTCTGTCTCATTAAGAGCTTCCTACCGTTTCCGACACTCCCACTTCAGCACGTCTCCACAACAATGCTTTGAGGGAGGGTTGCTCTGAGGGGCGGGAGCTCAGCTGCAGACTGAGCTCCTGGGAGGAGCTTTGTACAACTAGGCAGAGCTTTGTACAAGCAAGCGTTTAGGCAGCTCCACAGGGCTGGAAATACAAGGATTTCTCAAACGTCTATGAGTCAAAGCAACACTCTGGGTATGCCTTTGATGAGCAGATCAAATAACAACAGGATATAAAGCTAAAAAAAGTCAATTTTGCAAAATACCACCCCTTTAAGAACAGATCTTAGATAGTTTGTCAGCTCTCAGAATGACTCTCAGCTGCTACCCCTACACATTTTATCTGAAAACTTGTAAAACGGACTCGGTCATTAATGTTCTTCCATTCTCTTTGGTCAACAAGTAAAGATGAACAGACAAAAAAATGTAATCTGGCAGAAAAAAAAAGACATATCTGGTTAAGTAAAGAGTGAAATAATGTTTTCAATTTGAGTCACTTGGAAAATCAAAGCAAAGCTGGACAAAAGGAAAATTGAGGTTCATATCAAACCTCATAAAAATACTCAAAATGCTTCTTTATCAACATTCATGCAAAGCAAGCCAGAAACCCATCTAAAGGTAACAGCTTTCCTAGAAAAGAGCCTTTGCCACAACCCAGCTGTTGACATTAGTTTTAATTGTCCTGATTCTGTTGGCAAGCTTCCATTAGCACTTAGCTGAGACATTATTCCAACAAAAAGATCAAATATAATAGTAGTATCGATCTCCTCATTTGACTTTGGACTGAAATGTGATTCAGGTCTATTTTAGAAAATGTCAAAATATGTTGCTTTTTTAAATCAAGCTGTGCAAGATTTTTTTTCTTTTATTTTTGCAGACAATAGATAATTTGAGCTTAAAAGCATTGGTATTTTAGAGGAAAAAAGGCTTACATTGTGTTTTGCAGGCAGCTACAGTACCTGCGTGGCTTTTGCTGTCACATTGAGCTAATAACGTAAATAAAAATAAGAAAAAAAGGTTTCATTTTCACTTATTATTGTTTTTGATTGAAATGTATCAACCAAGATAAAACTCAAAGTTTGTTTTCTCATCTATTTTTGACCAGACAAGTTAACTTGCTATCTTTAATGTCATTACTCTTTTCATTGGGGTCAATAAATAAAAAACAGAAAATCATTGACTATGCTTAAGATCACTTTTGGTTTAGGCCACTGATGACTTTGAAAGAATAATTAAAGTGTTAGCTAAGTGTTGCTCAGGGATATTTTACATTCAGTAGAAGTGATGGGACGGTGAAGCGGCCAAAGATATTGATTACTGCCTGGATTACAGAGCCACTAGCATTGCTCTCAGTCCAACAATGTAATCATCAGCTCTCTACTTGTAATGCTCAGGTCGCCTCAGCCTCACCAGGGGAGGGGAGGGAGGAGGCACAGGGAGCAGAGCCATCGGACAGAGAACAGATGGATAATGTTTCATTTGACATTGTCTTCCAACACATGATGAATTTAAGGCTGAAATATTCCAACTGGGGATTTGTCTTTAAAAAAGCTGTTAAAGTAGCTGTGTCACACTGTCATTTTAATGGATGTTAGTATTCTGATGGTACCTGATGATAAAGAAACTTTTTTGGCCTTTTTTTTTTCAACAAAACATTGTTTAGTAGTTAATAAAACGGATCTTAATGGAATGAAAATGGCCAAAAATTATTTGATATATGTTGACAATAACCTCACTAGAAATTATTGTGAATTCTTCTAACTTTATTTTGTATTTTCAAAATGCTGTAAACATTAAACTTTATCCCATTACTTATTATAACCCCCGCACGCGAAGCGTAAGCAGGAGTCATATTGTTTTCGTACGGTTTCTTTTATTTTATTTTTAATTTATTCATTTTTTCAGTGATTTTTGGTCAACTGTACCACAAAAACGTCTTCACCAATCAACATGAAATTTGGCAGGATTGTAGACGAGTCTGACCTACACAGCGCCAGCCAACGGTTTTACGATAGACCCCATATTTGAGGAGGGGGCTCCTTCCAAAATGGGGGTGTCTGGACATGCAAAATTGCTTGTAACTCAGAAACTGTTCAACATAGAAGCTTCA
>NW_013952444.1:1368267-1390594 GCF_001266775.1 Austrofundulus limnaeus
ATAAAGACTTCTGAGTTCTGGTGCATTTGTGTGTGCGGGGGTCTTTATGTTACCCCTATGCGGTATCTAGTTTTTTCTGCTTTTTGTGGAAATATGTGTAGAAAATGTCAGTAATAGACCAAATTCGCAGACATGAAGCAGCATTGTGATGATAATTAGCTAATGAATTTGAAAAGCTTGCTTTAAATTACAAACTGTGATATGAATCTCATTTTAAGATAATGAAGAAAAGCTATTATCGACTTTCTTGTATAATGTTGTAATTTTCCCTATATTTCAAATGCTGCACAGTCCATTAAGTAATTGTTATTTGTTTAAATGTCTCTGTACTGTGAAGTGAATGTGCTCTTCAGGTGGCTAAGGGTATATTTTCAAGTTCTTTGAGGCTCCGCAGCCCTAGGGCATCCCTTGAAGCAACTCCCCATCTGAGGCAGAAGAGTTGGGACATTTGAAGTATCAGGCCTTGTGACATCATGGTGTTCCTGTCTTTTACTGGTAAAGTGTCACATTGACAAACTGGCAAACTTTTGTGAAACTTCTGGACTTTACAAACAGTAAAAATGGAAAATAAAAATAGGTTTCAGCTTCTATAAAATGTTTTTTTCTCTTCACGTGTTTTTTTCTTATATTTAGAGAAAGAGCTGAATCAAAAAATGAAGGAAATGTGCTTCAAAAAATGATTGTCTTTACTTCGATAAAACAAACAGGCCAAGAAAGTCACCTCAAAACCGAGCACTAACTGCAGCCGTGGCAAAATGAGAATGTAAGCACTCGGGCCAACCCTTACAGATGCCAGTCAGAGAGATAACAAAAGTTGTTTAAATACTGCCTGGCTGAAAGGATAAACTCAAAATGAGTGGAAACGGAAAAGAAAAAAAGGAAAAAAAAACACCTCGATTTCCTCGCTTTGTGTGTTTGTAGTGGCAGCAGAAAACAAGGACAACTGGCACAATATTGACAATCGTCAAACACAGATGTTCAAACCAAAGCAAAGGTATTGCTGCTTATTTGGTTGCGGTTCAGTTTGCAAAATTCGATAAGAAAGCTAAAAATGTAAACAGCGATTAACAATCATATGGTCGGAGCAAATGCCTGGAATTTTCAACCGACACTAAACAATGCAGAAAGTTTCAGACCAACAAAACGGAAGAAGAAATTAAAACTTAACCTTAACCCCTTAGGCAATGGTTGTTTTTTTTTAATCTCGAGAAATGTTAACATGTTTTTTTTTGTTTTTTTTGGTTTAGGCTTAATGTTAGTATTTTTTTTTTCTAATTTAAATGAATGAAATTAATGACATTAAAATGTAAATATACATTATTTTCGGGTTAGAATACAGTGTAAATATACATTATTTTCGGGTTAGAATACAGTGTAAATATACATTATTTTCGGGTTAGAATACAGTGTAAATATACATTATTTTCAAAATATTTTTGCATTTGCAGTTCCTTTAGATGTTAAGTAATTGAGGTTTTAGGATGCTTTTATGTGCTTTTAAAATGGTCCATTAGAACTAAAAAAAAGAAGGTTATATGGTATCTATGTTTGTTTTAATGCTTTTAATCCCTTTATTTAGTACAATTAAAAAAGTGCTTCTGCAGGTTGTTCTGGAGATGGGATTTAAAACGCAAAGGAAAACAACCAGGGACCCTGCAGATAAGTAAATCTAAAAACTTCAATAAAGCCGGAGCAGGGAGAGGAGGAAGGGGTAGACAGGTATTAGTCCATCCATCATTTCCAGTGGCTTCAAATAACCAGCAGAAGCTCATCCCCAGATCATTGATGACCAGACGTGGTGAGCGAGTTTATAACAGAAAGCTCTTCCTCTCCAGTGGAAAGGAAGTAAAATGCCCTTTAAGAGAGCCCATATCTGTTCTAATGTGCAACATGTTGTAACATTTTACACTATACTACCATGGTTAGAGTTAATGATGACAAATGACTGCCTATTCTCCCATATAAATCACCCTGTTATTAGTACCAACTTACTGTATATAAAGACATGTTACTGACATGATTACATATTAATACATTTTGAGGCCAAATTTTGTGAGGCAATAGGCCTCAACGACACCACATCAGGCTGCGCTCCCTGTCCTACATACCAGGAAGTGTTCATTCATGAAAATGGCAGTGAAAAGTAACAAGAAGCACTTCACGACATCAGAGAATGAAGTCCGGCTCTCAGACATCCAGCAAAGAAAATCTGTCACAGGGTCAGTTGTGGAATTAAAGGAGCTGCTAAAGCCAAGGGATGAAATGACAACTACTGTTAATTCTGTGTCTCCTGGGAGTCGTACATTCACAGAAATAAAAATCCAAATCGTATCCATCTCTCTCTAGTCCTGCTCTTGTTTTTCTTTCATCAAATATTTTTTAATTTAAGTTATGTAGAAGAAACGGGGAAACAACCGTGTTCAATAATTTTAATTCATTCAGAAGAACAGTTAGACCCAGCACCACAGCCTGGACCATCTGATGTGCCAGTCCACTGATATCATACGCAAGTGGTGTCAGATGCAGTTCTGAAGAATCAAGTAAACATTTTAAAATGTCTCCAAAATATGTCTGTCACTTTTAGAAAAAAAATTGCAGACAGTCTTGCATGCCCAGCTGATGTGCAGAATAATTCCCAACAAAATATAATTTGATTTAAAAAAATAACCTAATTTAAGTCTGTATAAAGCTGGTGATTATGTCCACTTCCTGTTGACCTCATTATATACTGAGACAAATTTAACTCCAGTTAATGCATAGTTTAATTTGGTTTATGGTTTGAAATCTTCATATCAACATTGTAACTTTAATAGCTTTGATATAAAATTTAAATTACTGTATATAACTAGGCTACATTAATACATTGAAAATTATAATTCCAATTCAAACAGAATAGCCTATTGTCAACATAATTATGGAGTATGCTTTATTTTCAAATCAAAAATATTTTCAAACTAATGCAATATAAAGTTATTAGTGAAGAAAATCAGTCTGGATAACAACAGCATTCATGCAGGTAAAATATACAACATCTGGACCACTCCTGTATTTTGTTCATATCTGAAAAAAATAAATCTTACAACACAAAAAAAATGGTGAATGCGACAAATTCTCCTAAATCACTCACACATACAAATCTGTTCATACGATATGTTCTTTTATGAGGCCCAATATGAGAAATCAAAGGTCTTTTTTGTGGCAAATGACATCAAATTTCATCATACTTGAATATATAATACTATTCCAGGTGAAAGAAATGGAGAAATCTCAAGATGAGGTCTTGAGGAACACAACACTTGTCCTGTTTCATTCTACTTTGAGCAAATTGTTTTCTGCATCTCACTCCCATTTCATCCCTTTTCCCTTATTTTTGTTTTGCTTCCCAAAAACTGACTTTAAATGTAATTGTACAATTTTTGACTTTCACAATATAGGTGTGCTACAGAGAAATGCAAAATAAAAAGCCAAACAAATCTTTGTCACCACATTAACTTTTAAAACATTTTGCAGAGCCCAAGCCATTTCCCCCCATTACACACCTTTCAAATGTGAATGTTATTCATAAAGCCTAAAGGTAAAACAGTACCTGCCTTGTAATACCTGAATATTTTACTCAAAGCATACTTCGTTTTGTTTTATCATGTAACAGAATATATCTGAGGTGAAAAATGCAGTGATGAACCTGCTATCTTGGGAGTGTGTTTATCCTCTTTCCACTGACAGGCATACGAGGGTCCAGATGAATAAAAGTCTATTGATTTGCACCTAAAATATGTGAACACAAAGTAACAGAAAGATGTTTATGTGCTATTACTTTCAATAGATGTATGCATGGTACATTTTATTTTATTTTTTTCCAAATCTTTGTCAGTAAACACTTGAAAATTGTTCATACTGTATATGCCTAATTTCATCCTATAAAATAAGAAATTAGACATTGCAATGACAGCTAAAGCTGGTATTTCTTTTAGTTTAAAAATCAAAAATGTGCTGCTGAATTACAAAATGATCAGATCTAAGATCCTGGTAGAGGTGAGGTGATATTTTGATATACAATTATTTAATTCAGGTAAACAAACACTTTTGTCTGCATACTGGACTTAAATCCATGAACACGTACCAACACATCAAAATTGCAGGACTTTTTCTTTATAAATGCCTTTTTCATGGGCTTTGCCATTGCAGAACTAGCTTCAGTCATGTTGGCTGTTTCTGTAAGGTAAACAAGCTATTCCAGAGTTTTGTTTACAAACCTTTAAATTCAGGGATAGAGTATCCATTAATGTGGAGAAACAAAAAATAATTATTTCCTTTACTAGAATGTTTTTGACATGTTGTACATTATTGCAGTCTGAAATATCACTTTTTCTCTCAGCTGCACACTTCTACAGGGGTCGCCACAGTGAGAAAACTCAGATGAAAGATTTAGTAATTGCTTTATGCCGGACCCTCTTCCTGATGCAACCTGGGCAGCCTCAGGATTACAAGTCCGCGACACGGACCACCGACCTACTGCAGCCCAGTTACAAGCATCACAGAACAGTGTGCTTTTTTCATTTATTTTTAAAACAGACTCCTATTTATCAGACAGAGTCAAGTTTTAAAAAATTTAAGCAAATTTTACTTGTTAAATTAATGTAAGTTGTATTAATTTAAGAAGGAACACCTAACAGTTGCACTCCAAGTTAAGTAGCAATTACTAAATGCAGGAAGTTGAAGCTGCTGAAGGGAGTTCTGAGAAAACTGTGGACTTAATGTGAAAAATTGGACAAGCACACCTTACAGAGCCCTCCCCCTTGCTCTTTGCTGAGTTGCAGCCCATCCTCCGCAGCTCCTCCCCCCAGGGCGGAAACCTGCCGTAAACGCGCAGGCTAAGCAGCAGGGCCACAGTTGACAGCCAATAAACAGCTATGACACATTCAGAACTCACAGAAATTCATTTTTCCTGTAACGTTAGCTTGTTTCTCCACCCTTGGCACACTGGCAGTTTTGAGCTTGAACGAGGATATGCACCCTCGGCAGAAGGGCGGGAACAGAGCACAAGCATGCTTGACACTGGTAAGACAGTCCTCCTCCTGGCCTCGGATTGGCTGCTTCTGATTGGGAGCGGTGTGTTTCTGTAAATGGCAGTAAGACTACTGGGAGCAGACAGAGTTTTATTTTTTTTATTTCTTTAACAGGTTATCTCTCATATTCTACTGTCAAGACATAGTGGCAGTTTTAACACATATGTAAAACATGCAGAATTATAAAAGTTACCTACTGCAGCTTTAAAGTATAACAGAAATAGGTTTTAAATTTATTTAGGATTGTGGTTTTATGATTGTGGTTTGGCCACATTTTGGCTGATGACATAACATTTGTTTAGATAGTTTGATATATACGGTGCAGAGAAGCTCTTTAGCAGTTTTGTTCACTGTTTGCTGTTAACAAGCACTGCTTCCCCCTTCACTCTTGCTGCTCTGTGTGCAGCCGCAGTCTGCCCACAGAGTTTGACAGCCAGGAGTGATGCAGGACCCTGGATTCTGGTCCTACAATCATGTCTCAATAAAATATATATTGCATTCCCAATAACATGTTTAGTCTTCAGCGCTATAAACTTGTCCACTCAATTTGGTGCTAATCACACAGTCCCCATGGTGATCATCTTAAGAAACGTGCCCCTCCTTGATCTCCATTTGGCTCCTGCTGTACATCTGTGATGTTTTCTCCTGTACTCTTGTAGACTTGGGATCTTATTTAAAGCATCAAATGTGCTTTTATAAGCTTATTAAGTTGCTCCCACATGTGAACAACTTGAACATTGTTATGAGTGCACTTCTAAGTGGCATTAATACAAGCTAATATGAGCCCAGCAGCATCCAAACTGCAGAAAGTGTCTGTAAAAAAAGAGCTCTACGGAAAATAAACAAACAAACCAGCAAACAAAACACATTTCATGAAATCTCAAAAGAAGCAACTCAGGTAAAATAAATCCAGCTGTCTGAAATCACAGAGCATTGAAACTGTTTGCACCTGAAGTCAACAACTGTATATTTGTGAGGTCACATGTGAATTAACTAATCTGATATGGTTTTGGTAGAACTTTATCAAAATTTTTAAACTTCAAAGTTGGCAACAACAAAAATGACCAGCAAATACAGTACACGAATGCCTCACAATGAGACTAAATGTCTCATTGAGATCACTGTCTGAAAAGTTAAATGAAGATCACACCTTTTCTGATACGTTATAAAGTCTCATGAAATTTTTATTTATGTTCATTCAGTACAGTTTTAATTCCATCGTGCTGCAATGGAAAACCTAAAGGTGCTTGATGAGATAAAGGTGATGAGCCAGAAATATTGTTTTTGTTTGTTTGTTTGTTTACAGCTTGGTTAATGTCTGACGATGTCTGTTCCTGTAGGGTGAGGAATATTTACTCAGCTTTCTGACACATCCACAGTGACAGACTTGCCTTTGGTTCATTTGCATTTTCACTGCAGAGGAGACGAAAGGATCCATTTTGAAGTTTGCATGTAATGTTCTGAAACAATATTCAGAAACGTGTTAAACAACTGATAAAATATAAAAACAAGAACTTCAGATGTGATGATGATGATGATGATGATGATGATGATGATGGTGATGGAAACAGGACAAGAGAGTCCTATTTGAAATGGTGTGATAGTTGTGTTAGCTTACAAGGAAAACAAACAAAAAGGGATTTATAGTAAATATATAAAAGAACATTTATCTGTGTGACATTAACTATTTTGCAGGATAAAAGTTGGATAGTGCAAAGACTGATTTGGCAAATTATAATAAGCTAATCAAGAAAAGTACAAAGTTTATTTCTAATAAAACACAAAGCATATGAAAAGTGTACTGTATTTCATCAAATAAATCAATGTCCTCTGCCTTAGCCACCTATGTTGACTTGTGTTCAGATCAATGACAACCTGACCTTTGTCACAACCTACAACATGCACAACATTTTGCATCTTACTTTAAAGTCATTGTAAAAGATCCTGCTTGCTCCTGCCACATTTGATCTTTCCTTGTGGGCTTTGATGAGCTGTATTAAAACAGGCCACATGCTTTACGTCGCTCTCTGTTCCATCAGCAGGCAGATGATGTTGGCTTCACTAAAACTCATGGCAGAGGTCGACATCAGTGAATTAATCACGGGGCAGGAGAGGCGCTATTCCCGGAAAACTTATTGATCCTTAGATCTTGAATATGCTAAATGTTCGTCTGATTGAGGTGCTTTAATATTCGGTGATGTGAGCTCCACCGAATACCAGCACAGAATCTGTTGAGAGCGGCATTAAATTGCACTGCGAATGCAGAATTCTCATCATTAAGCATTTAATCATTTGCTCCTTTTTTTTTTTTTTTGTCATCAGCAATTTCCATGTTAAATAAGCCCATGATTAAAATGCCTAATTCTTCAATTATTGATATTTGCCTTTGCATGAACAGCTTTCAGAATGGATTTTCTGGCTGAGACAAGTAATCTCCTTATAGTGAATGTATGGCAAACCAATTCATGTGTTCTCTAAAATCATCCTGTTGTATAGAGAGAAATATTAAATGTGAATTATTCACTTGTTTATACCAACAGCTTTAATGACAAACATTTGTGATTTTTTGAGGTTCTTGTTTGTTTTGTGAGCCATTAAAGTGCTTCATATAGCACATTTAAAACTCTGACAAAGCTGTATAAAATGTTCATCTTGTCTGATCCGAGAACCTTTTTTTTTTTTTTTTTTGCAGTGTCTCTAAATTCTCAGTCTTGTGAGCAGAGCAACTAACCGGCAAGCCATGTGATCATGTTTTGGTTATAGCAAATAATGGCTTATTGTTACGACAGAGTATTAGGGCCACACAACGAGTTTTTTTTTATTACTAGTACAAAATTGAAGTTGTAATTTTATGAGAATAAAGTCATAATATTATGAGAATAAAGTCGTAATATGAGAATAAAGTCATAATATGAGAATAAAGTCATAATATGAGAATAAAGTCATAATATTATGAGAATAAAGTCGTAATATTATGAGATTAAAGTAAATATTTTACGAGAATAAAGTCATAATATTACGAGATTGAAGTCAGAATATTACGAGGAAAAAAGTTATAATCATGACGTGTCTATTTCCTGTTCCTCATTTCCTCCTTATTTTCCCCACACCTGTTGTACAGTCATGTTGTCTGTGTTTATAAAGTAGGCAACGATGACTCAGGTCACTGTTAGATTAATATGCTTTCATCCAAATTAACTATGTGACGACTAAATCTGTCAATGCATCCATTAATTACAATACAGCTTCAGTTTATAGTTGTTTGCACAATTTCCAAGTCCTGCAACTGATAATTTGATGCTAATGTGCTAAAAGATTAACTATTTATTTGTAGCAAATACTAAAAAACAACTTGACAAGTAGCTCATCATTTAACATTTAATAGAGTGATAACTGCATGCTTCTTCGTGTAAAGACAATATGACTTTTTTCTCGTAATATTATGACTTTAATCTCATAATATTACAATTTTAAACTCGTAATATTATATTAATCTTGTAATATTATGACATTAATCTCATAATATTATGACGTTAATCTCATAATGACATTAATCTTGTAATATTATGACTTTATTTTATATGACTTTAATGTCGTAATATGACTTTATTCTCGTAATTTATTTATTTTTTTAAATCTTGTTGTGTGGCCCTAATACTCCGTCGTATATTGTCATATGCACAGCTTGCAAAATTGTTTTCTAAGCTGTACTCTTTGTTAGAAAAATCAGTGCACCAAGAGCCCAACTAACCCAGCTGGATACTATTTCTTTGCTGTTTTCACCAAAAAATGTTTGATGACATCTTATACAGCAGGGTTTAAAAGAAAATATTTGAATTTCTTCCTGTTTTTTTTTTTTCGACAAGCGTAATTTAATTTCGACAAACTCTGTTGTTCTCTAAAGCACTGCAGGGCACCTGATTTGTCTCTGACAATGAACTTCATCCTGTTGAGTCAGTCTGCAGTCTGGTTTGTCTAAAGCCTGAGTAAATGTGCTGTAAAAACATTTTAATTACCTCAAGCTTCAAACAAGGTCTGTTTGTTCGACAGCACAGTCAGCTGTCTCCTCACTTTGCAGCCCTGTGTGATTAAAAAGACATGCATTTGATATTAATAGCACAGCAGCTGACATCTTTGGACAGAAATAATTAGAATTTGTTGTTTAGTTTTTTTGACTGTAGATATCAGGAAATTAATTCTTTAATATCTTTTGAAATTGTTTGTTAAAGTGTTAATTGGTATTTACTAGTTTTAGTCTGTTCCCTTGAGTTTCCTGGAGGAAACTGACAGTAAATTAAAAGTGATTGTTTATGTATCCTGTCCTAAAGTTCACAAATGGATCCAGCTAACTGAATTTATTTTACTAGTCCACTGTGAGAGCAAACCTTTGCAGGGAAAAGCAATTGGTGGCCTGTGGGCCATATCCACCCTGAAAGTGATGGAAGGAGGCAAACTCCATTCACAGAATTTCAAGGCAAACCTGTCTATTTAGAAATTCTGTCTGCCATGAAAGATTTTTATATACTGCTTTACATTTTTTTTAAATGGCAGTTTTATTACAATTGGGTATGTGTGCAGGGCTCTGTGGCCTTCTGGCAGTGACCTGCCTTAGCACGTGTTGCAAAACATGCTAGTTAATATTTTGTCATTTGAAATTCCTGAGCAGAATTTATAACAAAACTCACAATCATTCATGTGTTTTAAATGAAATCTGAGTCTTTGAGATTAAATATTAGCGTTTGTTCATTCGTTCGTTCGTTATTCTTTTTTAATTCATTTTATTTTAAGAACATTCAATGTTAACAGCTTTAAAATATAGATGTAGAAGGAGAACCTTTATAAATTTCACAAAAACACCAGTGAAAATAAGTTTTGCATTATTCACATTTTTTTACAGCATTCACAAAGTCAGACGTTTGAGCAAGTCATAACATCTCAGGGATTTCATTTAAATCCCTCTTGTATTTTTCACCACCCTCTTATATTTAGTTCCACTTGGTCATGTCTCATTAAACAGGATGAAGATGCTCAAACTGATGTATCACTGTGAAATTTATATATGACCTTGAGTTTTCGGCTTGCACAAACAACAACGAGTTTGCTGACGAGCAAACATCAAAGCGATAGCCTTGGTAAGTTACTGCAGCTTCTGTTGACGTGAATTTAACAGAGGACAAATAAAGAAGACTGGAATTTTCTTGTAGAGGACAACAGGATACTTTGGAACTTGGGTCAGAGCTAATGAGAAAGTAAACCAGCACTTAGCTCATTATACATGTTCTACAAACTGGGACAGAATCAAAGGTCTACTGAGGAAAAAGCACAAACCACAACCATCAGGGTGAGCAGTGCGCTTTCTCTAAAAAGGCCTTTGGGAGGACTCATTAGCCACATAAATATGAACTAAGGTCTGCAACATGTACAGCACCAAACTTTTATATTTTATTTTATTTGTTTTAATATCGAACCTCAGAAAGGAAACAAACAGGAAACAGAAACCGCCTTGGCAGAATTTGAAATGATGAACTCATTCGAAAACAGTCCGATGACTCATGCAAACACAGACGTATGACTTTGCCAAGTGGCTGGTGCAAAAACATTCTACAACTGAGCAATCCCTATCTAAAGTTAAAATCCAAGAAAACAATAAAAGTGTTCAGGCATTTTAAAACAGGTAAAGATTTAAAGAATTTTAGAAATTTATGAAAAAGGCTGAACCAAAAGATTTAGGAAAACTAAAATCCATAATCCATCATTGAGTTTTTATTATTAGATAGCTGTGCTGTTATTCCTTCATCCTCTCCTTGTTTTTTATTATTATTTATGTATTGTGTGTTTCCATGGCAACACAATACAAACCCAACATTCCTCCATCTAACGTGATTGTCATGCAGCAGCTCCTAGTTCAGTCATATTCTCCCCTCACATCTCTGAACTAAAGCTGCCTCACAAAGCCTTATAAAAATCTGTGCCCTGGGAGAGAGCAAACTGCAGAAAACCCAACCCCGCCATGTGCTGTGTTTAAAAAAAAAAAGAGGCACTCTGCTAAACAGAAATGCATTATTTAAAAGACAACTGAGAGGCATAAATAAAGTGAATATATGGAGAGAGCCTCCAATCTGCGGGCACTAATAGGCCCCTGGTGGTCTTGGTTTGGTCTTCGTCCATAAGATTCAGCCCTTTCTGGCTCCGGATGGCAGCTTGTTTGCCTTGCTTTGACCTTCAGCAAGCATTTTAAAGTTTAACTTATATAATTTAACAAATGGCGGCAGCAATGTTCAATGAAAATAAAAGCTAAAAAATAAAATAAAAATAAGAAGTCGTCAGTGTATTGAACTGAATGAACTGAAAGCCATGCCTCAGATTAACTTTGATCCTTTTCCTTTAAGACGTCAAGGTCAAAACCATTACAGACAATACTGTGCATGTGTGCTCTGCTCTGATGGGATGAATTATTCTCTTTGATCTGACAAAGATGACTTCATTAGCATTTACAGAACTGCTTAAACGTCCATCTAATCTGCTGTGGAGGATGACCCGTAGGTCCTGTTAGTGTCTGAAATGTGGCTTTCGTCACCTCAGGCTTTATCTTAAAATCACATTATTGTCTTGTGACACAGACAACAACAATGCATCTGTGTCAAGCTGCCAGCACACGGCAGAACTGACTCGCTCAAAGTCCACCATTTGACATGCAAATACCCAGCTAGCTGCTACAGAGGGAGATAACATAGGCTGAGTCACAGCGTCTGAGTCACCCAGGGACATGTTCAGTCTTAACTGCAACCTTCAAAAAGCCAAATGACCATCAAAGAAAAGCATGATTAGCCTTCTTTGTTTATGTTTGCCATTTGCTGCAACGCAGGATCCGAAAAGTCCAGCAGCACTGCAACTCCTGCTTGGATCTTGTCTAAATCATTCGAATTTAAACGCACTCGCTCAACTTGTTTATGAGCATCCATTCACATTTTAGAAACTTTCAAGTAATTTCCATTGCAGTTCAGGTTTTATGCCTCTCCAGGCTCTAGTGAGCAATCTTCACAGATCGCTCAGGTTTGCCACTGAGACTCACATCTCATTAAAACGTGCATTACCCCCTTCCTGTCTTCCTATCTCCGCTCGTATCCAACCCTGCTGTAACCATATGGACCCCATAGTGACTCTCATTATACAGCATGAAGTGAATTCATTCCTGTTAGGACAAGGAAGGCCCAGAAGTGTTTGTGTGTTCAGAGGGTGGTAATTTTAATCTGACTCGAATCTGACTGAGGAAAAAAGCTGTTATTTTAAATCATTAAATCACATCTAACCATTTTTTTTTTTATTGTGAATAACGTGTGTGGAAGGGAAGTTTTTGCATAATAGATCTACGGCTAGTTTTCTGTGAATAATAATGCACAATTAGCACATTTTTTTTGAAGATTGAATACTTATTGTAATTTCAGTTAAATATATATATTGCACTTGTTTGCTCAACTCTTCTAAAGGACATTAGGGTACCGCTGATTTGCAAGAAAACTAACTGAAGATACTGAAGGAAATTTATTCTCTTAACTACTGATTTTCACGCATCACACATACTGTTTTTTTTCTTTTCTAGGTTAACTGGAATATGTTTTGATTACTACTTATTTTGCCTAATCATCTATTTTTTATGATTAACCTGTGACTTAATCGAGGTACAGTCTGGTTTGAGTGACATGTCATGGTTCATTCAAACAGAATGTGCTCTCTTTGATACCTAATTACACTGACCACATTTTATCTCATCAGGCTTTGGGATGTTTGTTTGAGGATCTGGTCACATGTTAGGGAGACTGCCGCCACCGGTGTAATGTTTTAAGGGCGGAATCAGATCCTGAAGTTTTCTGTTAAATGAAATTGCATTTCCTGAATCGAGGCCAAAAAGCACGTCTGAATAAGTGTCTGTATTTTTGGTCCAGCTAACTGGTGTTGTATGAACTACCATATTTATTAGTGTATAATACAATCTCATGTATAATATGACCCCCACCCACACACACACACACACACACACACCTTTTGAGCTTAAAAAGCATAAACATTTTGATCCTCAAACTACCTCTAATTTCACACAAACTTCAATAGTTTTCAGCCTTTGCAGTCTTTGGCATTTTACACACAGTCCACCAGGATACACCAACATAAAAGTCAGAGACTTCACATGTGATTTTGGCCATCTTGTGGGGCAAAGCAGATTACTTCCTACTCGCGAGCGCCCCCTCTGGTGGGGAAACGTTTTTTTCAGGAATACAAACTTTTTCAGAACACCGGTAGACGGCAGCCATTACAGATGTGTTTGTTGTTGCGACTCAGTCACACGCTAATGTCATTAGCTCGTTATCATTACAAAGGTGCAGGACTGCTTTTCCCCCTTTTTTTCACATCATGTCGCCTGCCTGGATCTGTTACTATCTCACTCTGAAGAATGAAGGAGTGTCAGAGGTAAGCTCGCTTCAACTGCTTTTTATGACGTGGTCTCATTTCGGGACTCAGGCATTTTGTGAATGAAGCCGATATTTCAGTTGAAATACATAAATAAAAATATTTATCTGAGTATAGTACTACCCCCCAACTTTATGGATGATTTTATGGATTTAAATTTACGTATTACAGTATACTTGAATAAATACGTTACTTCTTATACATTCAAGTCTATTTGGTATTTATGTCTGGTTTTCAACACACACTAGAGTAATTGAACACACTTTCTTTTCAATACTGCATGTGGGTTTTCAATATATAGTCACGTGGACATGCAAGCAATCGCTCCATCCCAATCCTCTTTTGCCATTAAACACTTGCAGCCCTCCCCTGCAGGGAGGGGGTGAACCAAAGCACTTTCAGACAGCCATTAACCCATTTTCTCCATCTGCTGACACAACAAAGTGAGCGACAGCATAATCAGGTGACAGGTGATGGAGAGAAATTAAGCAGGGGGATGAGAAGGATGGTGCAGAAAATGTCCTGAGCTTTCCTTATGAGACAGACAGCATGGGCAGCTCATCAGGAAATTGGGGTGTCAGCGAGCTGTCAGGGTGCATTGACCAAACAGAGCCACTGTGCTGGGCAGCTGTCGTTGGCACGTCAATCTCGCTCCCGACCAATCAATCTTTAGCAATAGAAGGGAAGAAGTGGAGAAGACCTGCCACTTATCCCGTCATAGGTTTTGGTAAAGAGATCTGAAAAATACCGGTGAGTAGATTATTATAAAACAAATTAAATAATAATTTAATATAATTAGCAACATCAAAACTCCATGTTTCCATGTCATTATCCACAATAATGGAAACTATTATGGATATTTTTTTATTCACCAAATGATTTTATTGCCCTTGAAGGTGAAGGAAGTGCTCTGGGAGAGTGAATGTTGTAGCTGAGGAGAAGTGCTTTTTGTGTTTATTGCCCTCGCTGTATGAGTGACCATGAGGCTCCTGAGCTCCCCCCGTTGCTTCAGCTCCTCTCAGTTTGGGAATGTCAACTTTCTGGGGCACGGCTGCCACACTTCCCAAGGGAAGAAAAACATACAAGAGAGTATGTGGAGAGTGGGAGTTGGGTAGGGTGTAAATAAAATATTACTTCACCTTCCAGAGACCAGGTTGCCAGTCATTGTTTCCCGCCCCATAATGCAAATTCAAATCCTAAAATGAATATCTGCAGAGAAAGTGAAATTTAATCCGAGGGTTATTTGTCTTCAGGGTCATTGTTTGGCAATTGTTTTAAAGTCTGTCAACTTGTTAGAAACTTTGCAGTGTACTGATTGTGCTGGCAGCAAAGCTTGCAAAGTTATTTTAAGGCAAATGTGAAATAACATTCACAATAGCAACTGTGAAAATCTTTTAGCCCTATGGTTAATAAAGTGTAAATAAAAAAACAGCTAACAATTTGTTGTTATTTAGCTTAATGTTCTTACATTTTGCCAATTTTTATTTCCTGTTAAATTTGAGTGTTAAATGTTATGTCTAAATCTAAATGCAAAACCTACATTTTAATTATGGCTAAAAGTTTACATTTAAGTATTTTGCAGTGGAACACAATTTTTGCCATTGGTGCATGGCTTTTGTTAAATGGCATTTAAAAATTAAATTTAAAATGTGTTCATTGAAAACAATACGGATGGCACTTGTGGTCCGGCAGTTTAAAGTGCAGCTCGGACACTGAACACAACTGCAAGTTTGATGTTTGGAAGCATGTGAGTCAAGATTGATTGATTGATTGATTGATTGATTGATTGATTGATTGATTGATTGATTGATTGATTGATTGATTGATTGATTGATTGATTGATTGGTTGGTTGGTTGGTTGATTGGTTGGTTGGTTGGTTGGTTGGTTGGTTGGTTGGTTGGTTGGTTGGTTGGTTGGTTGGTTGGTTGATTGATTGATTGATTGATTGTCCTTCATTGAAGGTGACCTATGGTCAAAGGTTTTCCATTGGTGACCAATGTGGGCTCATTAACATTACTGCACCAAAAATAGAGAAAAATAAGAGTGCCAAAGCACAAAATGTAGAATAAAGACAGGATTAGACTCAATGTTTACTAAAGGAGTAGTTCAGCTATATATATATATATATATATATATTCCGAAAATCCTATTTTTCCCCTTTATGGACCAATTCTGTTGAAAACCGTTGGTCAGTGAGCAATTGCTAAGTCTTTGAAAAGCAGGTGTGAAGGGGCACCACAAGGACCTGTCTCTGCTCTTTTCTCCTTGTACACTTCAGGAACAAGACCTGCCACCTACAGAACAGATGCCTTCAGGGACTGAAAAAGTATCATAGGGCTGACATGTGTGAAGTGAACCATCTTCAGCTCAACATGAGCGAAATAAAACAGCTAGCAATGGAATTTAGGAGCATCAAGAATCCAAAGGCTCTTTTATTTTGCATTAGGGGAATTCCAAACAGCACTTGCATGTCAAACTGAAATCTCTTCAGTTAGAAAGGCTGCAGCGCCATGGTACGGGTGGTTTTAAAGTCTGTGATGGTCAGCACAGACAGACAGATGGGCAGGCAGACAGTCAGGCAGACAGAGCTGACTCCAGAAACAACACAAAACAGACAGAAGTCAGTATTTTTCAAGAAAAAAAAGTACAAATGCTAAAATGTAAAATGAAAGAACAGGAAAAAGAGCACATTGGATAACGATAATCCAATTGAAGTAGTGTCCCTTAAGGTGTTGGCTCCTTATATTTTATTTTATTTTATTTTATTCTTGTTTATTGTCTTCTTCCTGGCAATAAAATAAAAATTTCTGTTCATAAATAAACCCAGCACGAATGCAGAAAATAGCTTTCCAAAATACCCTCCTATCACCTCAAGCTAAAATGCAGATCAGTGGCTCATATCTGATTTCTGACAAGCACACACACATTTTTGTTCTTCTATACTTATGGGGACGTTGCATTGACTTCCTTTCATTTACCGGCTATTTCTAAAGCCTAATCATGACCTCTTACCCTAAACCCCAGTACCTCAGTACATGCCTAACCCTAAACCGATTAAACTCAATTTACACCTTAGTCCTAATCCTAACCCACCAATGGTATTTCCCTCGATGAGGACCAGGCTTTTGTCCCCATAAGGAACAGTGGGTGAGAAAATGGTCAAAAATAGTCCCCACCAGGAAACAATATATTTATATATAAAATTCTGCTTATTATAAGGATGAAAGCACATTTTATAGGAAGAATCACCAAAGACCAAGTCCCATTTGGGACATGAATGCCTTTTGGCAATCCATCTAAAAAGTTGTCTAAAGCATTTCTATAAATGTCAACCTAAGGCAAAGGACCACAAAGGTCAGATGGTTTTATGGTCCAAAGCTCATGAATGTCTGCAAAGCCCTGTACTGTTTTTACATGCATACATACCATCTGGTTAATTCCTGTTTTTCCAATAAAATGTGTTACCTAACTCACTTTCAGTTTTTTTTTTCAAAACATTTTTTTCCTGTTCTCAAAACAGCATTCGTGTTTTCCTTTTTTTTCTGACAGATGGCCCACATTTTCTCACATCATTAAATTATCTGTCTGTGAGCATATGTGGTGTATATAACTGTGGTGAGTTTGTACTGCAGAAGCAGTTGTTGTAAACTGTTAAATATTGATGTTGAAATTATGGGAATAAATTAGAAGAAACAGGTACATCTTTTCTATTTTATTTTAATAAAAAAATAAGATTTCTGTGTTTGTAAATTAAACTGGGAATAAAGTGGTGAAGCAATGGGTTGGTTGGGTCAAAAAGCAGATTCTGACATACTCTGTCTTAACCAAGCCATACAATTTTAATGTTATAAGTTGCCCAGGGCCGACATGTATAATTGAGGTGTTTCTTTGGGTCCCCCCTTGCAGTGTCTGGTAGACAGTTGGGAAATTAGGTAGAAAATGTGTGCTTAAAATCTTTTTAAAAGATGATAGTGTGTGCTCAAATGAGTCGACAAAAGCGAAACTTTTCTTAGTAGTCGGTAACAGGATTCTCATGCTGTTTCACAACCTTTACTGAAACACCAAGAAAAACAAATTCATTTAACTGCATCCAAAAAGTTTTCAGAAGTTCAAACCTTTTGAAAAACTCCAGACACAGCATTACGCCATGGTGAGTGTGTCAGTGATGTCAGCAGTAATGACCTTAATGATTCTGCCACTCTGCAAAATCCAGTCATGAAGGGGCCATTCCAGCACATCAATTATGAGACGCATTTGTTGAAGTAATGCGCTGCACGCAAGGCAATGGGTGGGGGTGGACAAGACCTGCTGCACTATTCATGTCACCATCTGTTTTCTTTCACAAAGTCTTGCTCCAGAGGTCTGAAGTGTCTGAAGCCAGGCAACGGGCTGTGTCCCTGGTCCGATACCTCCAGCAGTGCTTGAAGCGTGCTGCAAAAACATGTGATTTAGACCAGCCATTGCTCCTGCCCCTGAATGTTTCGGTGTCAGCCAGCACAAACAATGTGCTGAAAACATGTGAGGCTGGAATTTGAAGGAATGGGGAGATAAGGTGAGGGAGCAAACACAAGCAGCAGGGGACCTCCACAGCAATAACACAGATCAATAAAGAAAACAAAAAGGTGAGAGCTGAGAGGGGTTATTACATAAGATCCCAAAGCCAACACATAAAATATATATGCTGCTGAAATAGACAGGATCTACTTTTTGAAACCAAAATCAAAACATGCATCGAGTTCCCTGTCTTCTTCCTCCAGGGTTAAATCTTAAATCGAAGTCACTTTTTATACCGACAACACAAATAAAGAAGCTGTTGACCTCAATCCTGATTGGTTTTAGAGGTGATCAAGACCTGCCAATGGCCTTAATGAAAAGTCTTAGTTTGCACTGAGTGTGTTTGTAGAGCAAATCCATGCTCTGATTACATGAGATATCCACAGTGAATATCTATAAGCAAGGGGCTATGTAATGCTACGAGGCATCCTATCAGTATGCAAATTGAACAGCTCACTTTGCTCATTATATTAAATGAGCCGCGACTGAATGAGTTTGTCTCAATTATTTCAAAGTTGTGCAGCGGCGCCTGTTTCTCATAGTGATATTTCAGATTCATATTAGAACCTCGGTCAGAGATTCGGGGCTAAGTAAGGCTTGTCATATTCTACATTTACAATGCCTGAGGTACAGACCACACACACACACTCGATACAGAGTCTAAATATTGGCCACCCTGTGGGGTGTCAGTTCTAAAAGATGACTTAGCTTGGCAATGATATCATTAAAGTATAAAGCAGAGAAATGCACGAGGACACAAAAGGCCAACCTTCACGTTGCTCTGTGTGCTGCTGTATCTGTTAGTGGGGGGTATGAAAAAGCTCACTGCCAAGGCAGCAGGGGGGTTGGAAAAGGGTAGCTGTGACACACAGCCATGCTTTAACAGATAAATCCCTGCTGACTAGGAAAATTGTTTTGGGCAAACAAAATTATTTACATTTTTGTAATAACAATCGGTTACAATGAAGACGACGATGGCACATTCAACATTTTGTAATTAGCAAAGCGTTGGAAATTCATATTTTGCTGAACATGAGTTAAATATTTTATTTTTAAAGACAAAAAGTGTCTCTTTCAATTACTTTCATAATTGCTCTTGTTGATAGATTTGTCATTTAAATGCATAAATTGACAGGATGACAGTACTCTTTTATAATATTAAAGTATTGCTTTTTCTCATCATACAATTTCAAAAGGAGAAAAACTTAAACTTGTGGCTCCCCTAAGTTATGTAGATTTAATAGTTTAGAAGGTTTAAACATCGTTCTCTGCCTAAAATAAGCCAAAAAAGTACATGGTGACAAGTTTTGCTGAATAAATCCAAGGTAAGTCTAAATGATTTAGATATACCAAACAATTTTAAGTGATATATGCAAACTGCAGTTTTGTATATTTTGTTCTTGGAACTGAATTAGTATTTTAAAATTGAATATCAACAATAATAATGACACAACAAATTAAAGTGCAGAAAATAAATACAAGTATATAAAATGTTTCACAAGTATAACATTACAGTCAAGATTGTAAATTAAATAAATGTTATGTATTCTGGGGTTGAATTAAACTTTGTAAAACCCATCATATAGCTTTCTTTTTCTTGAAATACTTCCAATTCTTTTTTCCAGACAAACTACAGAAAATGCTATTTTACTCTGAAGTTAAAACCACTCCAATTACAAAAGTGATCTATTTAAAGATGTAAAAATGTTCAAAAACGTGTCCCACTGATAAACCTACAGCTCACCTTTAAAGTAAAACAGGCTGTAACCTGACATGATTGAAAAAAAAAATCATCACTTTTTTACTTATTATTTTATCACTGATGTGCTTTGCGTGCTTTGTGTTATTTACCGATCTTTTTTCTGTCATTGACTGTATTTATGTTCAAATTTCATTCTTAGAAATCTGGATAATTGTGCTTTGGATTTTAAGCTTTTCTGAGGCAGGTAGACAGCGTTTTCATCTCGTCTTTGGAAAGCGTTAATGACCTCAGATTTTGTTTTGCTTCAACACTGCCCCCAAGTGATAGAAAACGGAGCCTAATCATAAAGAAAACCATTGAAGTTCTCCATACTGAATGTTCTGCTCATTATGACTAAATGCTTCTTGCAACATTTAAGATCGATCACAGACTTTGTGGAGTTTTTTCCCTACATATTTTTTATTTAAAAAAAATGCAAAAATTTAGGAGTAAAACCTTCCTCTCTATAAAAAATCAATTTAAATTTAATGCTAAAACCAAATTTCTTCACTGCAGCCCTATCTCAGATCCCCCCCCCCTCCCCCCCACACACACACACACACCTCAAAGAAAAAGCTGAGTGCGGTCGATCCAGAAACTATTGCTTCATCTTTAGGTTGATGACTGCCTCCTTCATTGGATGATGTGACAGGCAGGTCTGGTGCACCATATGAAATATAAAACAGGATGGGGACACCGTTGACAGCCATGTCACAAAGCATCAGCGAGGATGACGGGACCAAAGAGCCCAGTCTGCGATGCTGACATCTCTGTAGCTAATCTGAGGGTACAGGTCCACACGGCTGCCGGACCAAAAGATGGAGAGGAGGTCAATAATTCAGCAGCTGCAAGATGTTGAGGCCTGTCCTCTATCAACGTCTCTCTAACTGTCTCTCACACAACTCTGAGAGGAAATTTACATCCTCTGTTTATACTTTACACATTATTTGACATTTCTTAATGAAATTTATTATTTATACATAACATTTAAGTCATCTCTTTTTAATGAGGTAACATACTAACAATATTGTTAAGGTAAATAATAAAAAAAACTATAAATTCTATCAGCACAAACAGCATGATTTAAACTCTTCCTCCTTTGTTTCCCTTGCCCTTTCTCTTTATATTAGGCTGTCAAGATTTCCTCATTTTTCTTAGCTCATGTGCTGCGTTGTCATGACAACTGGGATGAGCTGAACGTTCTGGCAGGTATCACCTTTGCAGTCTCACCTCCGGTGGCCGGCACTCCAGTGTCACTGGTCCAGTTCTGCTGACATGAGCTCAGCAGTCGGGCCGGAAAGGTGGAGACAGAGGGAAAGCTCGGCTGACGGGACAGGAAGACAGGCAGAGAGAGAGAGACGGAGGAAGCGCAAGGATGAGGGGATGAGGAGTGCCAGCACGGCACTCAGGTGAAACTGATGTGGCTGCAACACGATGGCAAGGAGTCGTCCCGGTGGAGGGGAACACACAGTGCAGGAAGGACATCTGCAGGCATTTCATTTCTCATTCAGGACGTTCACTGACCCCTGGAAAAAAATACAAAAAGAAAACATTATAATCATAAAGCGGTTTTACACCAACACAGCAGTTTTAATCACAGATTTAGCTGTTTTGAAAAAAGATACGAAACTTTTAGTTTTTGTTATATTTTTTTTCTTTCAAAAAGAAAAAAATAAGTCTCTGGATGGGTTCTTCTTTAGTGAAACGTTTCATCTCTCCTCCAAGACACTTCTTCAGTCTGATGAGTTTCAGGCGAACTCAGCCTTATAAGCACTGCCTCCACATGGTGGACAAACAGGTTGGTCACATGCAAAAGAGGGCCATCACCCATAGAGGGCCATGTGCCCCACCACCTGACTCATGTCTGGCACACTGTCTGGCACATGACCCTCTATGAACAATAGAACTAATCAAGCCTATTGTTGGGTTATGGCCCTCTTTTGCATGTTACTAACCTGTTTGTCCAGGTGGAGGCAGTGCTTATAAGGCTGAGGTCACCTGAAACTCATCAGACTGAAGAAGTCTCTTGGAGGAGAGATGAAACGTTTCACTAAAGAAGAACCCATCCAGATGACCTATTTATTTTTTCTTTTGATTTTTTTCTACCTGGATTACTGAGATGCATCAGGACATTTTTTTTTCTTTTCTAAAAAAAATCACTGTCAAAAACTGTCACTCATTACATCACACTAATTAATAATCATATTATGTTTTTTTTATTTTTTTTATTTTTTTTAGGGGGATAGGCTTGTGGTGGGGGTAAAACGTCTTTGGCAAGATTTAATTATAACACTTTTTATATGAAACTATTGACATAGATTCATGCCACAAGGAGGCCTATTTACCCCAGTGATGTGTCTCAGAGCCGATCCAGAAACACACATGTTGCTTCTCTCATTATTTCCTTAACTTTCACAGGTTTTATGAATGATAAAAGCTAAATATAAAGCTATGTCAAATTATGTGTGCTGTCAGAATGTGTGTGTGTGTGTGGGGGGG
>NW_013952444.1:1391309-1411452 GCF_001266775.1 Austrofundulus limnaeus
ATATATTAGCTTCATGAATAGTTTCTGTACATTAGTAAATTTAGATTTGTTTGTAGATACAACAAGGTATTAAGTTGGATAATGCTTGCTCACTTTTCTAAACATCAAAATCAAGGTTGTTGTGCTTTTTTCATTGGAAAAAACTTTTTTAGGATAATAAAAAGCAGACCAGTGCTTGAAGGAAAGAAAGTTCTTCTAAAGTACTGGAACATGAAACACAGTAGTATTTAGGGTTAGTTCATAAAAATGATGGTTTGTTAGTAATTTTGAAGAGAAAATGAAAACCAGGTAAACATCAGAAAATCTAAACCATGTATGAGTACAGATCTGTTTATGTACAGTTTTGTCCTAAAGTCATAGCAAAAGCAGTAAAAAAAACTAGTTTTGAGTGATTTAGGTTTGGATTCGATTTGTGAAAAAAATATTTAGAAGAAATAAATCTTGGCTTTGAATTCACTGCACAGACCTGAAAGTACCAAATACAACTTTTTACTTATTTTTCAAGATGAGTATTTTAAGTGATTTGTTTCAAAAGGTTTTGAGATTTGGTCATTTTAAAATGAGATACAATCAAACAATTAAATCTTTATGATCCACTGTATGTTACTTATTGACACAAGACAAACAATTTGGTTGCAGATCAAGTGATTCTCTTTTTGTATTTCCTTTGTAAGATGGCAGGCTGGTACCCTGGCCCTGCACTGGAGGGAGCGTCAGACTCAGAGTCAAAGCCAACTTTAAAAAAATAGCTAAACCAATACGAGTTGTGGAAAGTCTCAGGCTCTGTGTTAGACTTGCAGCTATGCAGGATGCACTCTGCCTCACACAATGACCACTGGAGATGTGACCCCGTGACACTGCAAGAAAAATGGGAAGAGTATCTCCACATTATTTATTTATTATTAACCTTTACTTAACCAAGACAATTCCACTGAGATCACAGATCTCTTTTTTAGGGAAGGCTTGTGCCTGAAGGCGGCCTAAACATGCATGTTTTTGGACTGTGGGAGGAAACCAGAGTATCCAGAGAAAACCCACGCAAACAGGAGGAGAACAGAAAGACCCCAGAACCAAACCATTGCTTAAACCGAGGACCTTCTTGCTGTGAGGCAACAGTGCTAACCACTAATCCATAGTGGTGCCAAGGTAGAACAAGAAACACTAGGGCAGTTCCTCTTGGTTGTGTTGAACCAGCTTTTACCCTCTAAAAACAATGAAGAGTTGAATTTATTCAACCAAATAATGTTAACTGGTTCCACTAAGCCAAGTTGAGTTAAATGTAAAGAGATGTGCTTGTGCTTTTTGTGTAAAACTTGTGTAAATCTACACTTTATTGTAAAACTGTGAATATTCTAAAAGTCAAAAATCTTTTAAAGTTTGTCTGCAGTTCCCTAAAAATAACTTTAACTACATTTTTGTCATAGAGTTTTGTGGTTTGCCTGCTTTGTGCTTCTTCTCAGCCCTTCCCACTCTCACCTGTTCCCAACTGTCTCCCAGGTGTTTGTCATTTGAGTTAATTAGGTTCCCTTTATATGCTAAGTTGTGGATTACTCTGAAGAGTCAGTTGTGTTTGTTCCTAATGTGGTCCTCCCAGACTCTTCATGTGAAGTTATGTTTTGAGCTGCCATGTTTCCACATCAGTAGGTGGCTATAATGCACCGTACAGTTGTTTGCCAACCTCCAAAAAACAAACTAAAGAGAAGAAGAAGAAGATGAGCTGCCATGTCAGAAACTTTGTTGTTGTTTTTTTTTTTTTTTTTTACATTTGAACCTCCTTGAGCTTTGCCTGTATTTGGGTTTTCAGCATTGACAAACATGACAATATTTATTTTCTCCCTCATGTAGTGGTTCCAGAAAACTTAAATTTGTCTCCACATATTCCCCATCCTTTGGATTGTGGTTGACTCAAGCCTGTTTCTCACAGCAAAAGCTAATGAGCTGCAAAACCCCTAATGACAAGAATTAGTTGTCCCCTGTCACCAATGCAGGGAACATATAAAAGCTCTCTGTTCATGACAGGGGACATCAGTGACAGCTGGCGTTGAGTTCTATTTTGTGCTTCTAATTGTCAACACAACGATAGTACATGTGAGAGCAAGTTTGAATTATGGCCTAGAGGGCCTCTCATAAATACAACCTTGTCTCTCTAAAACTTTAGAAGAAAGTCTAAGGCACTGGTTTTCAAAAATGAGGTTAAGAAGTAGACCTGTCACAATAAGCTAGTCGAGTAATCACACCATAAATTAAAATGAGTCAAATGAATAAAATGTGGTTAATAATTTTCATTTGTCTGCTTGTTTTGTTTCTTCTCCCTCTTTTCTGCTCCTTAGCATAGGGAGGAGTGAACTCTGGCATCAGGTGTTTGCCAGACGCATGGTCTCGTAAACTCTGTAGCCTGAGAGCCCCGTGAACAGGCCTTTAGCTGGAGGGGCATTCTCAGTTTTCTGACGCATTCTTTCAGCTGTGCCTCAGGATGCCCTCATCATTATATTAGACTTCCTTTGAAAGCGTGGCGACAAATTGTGTCACTATAATCAAATAAACTAAGGAAGAATATCCATTTCAATAATGACTCTTGGCTGTAAATGTGAAAGATTAGCAATTTCTGTACAAGAAGCCAAGTTTTGCTTTGACCTTAGTTTGCAATGTGGTAACATGGTAACGGAAGGGAAATCTACTGTCAAACCAAATTTTTAAGTATTTATACTCTGTAACTTGCTCAAGGATTGTTTCATTTGTAGAAGCATCATCGTTAGCCTCATTACAATATCAGTTGTAAGTAAAAAAAATGTATTTTAGATAAAAACATCCTCCTTGTCCTATGTTGATGTAGAAATAACGAATCACAGATTGAGAAAGTATCAGTTTGATAAAACAACTTGTTCCTTCAAGCCAAAGCTCAACAGCTCAGCTTAGCCACCTTCAAGTTTTAAGTCAAAAACTGCACACAAGCTTTGTTAGGGATGACAGTTGAAAATCTGCTTCCTTTATAAAGAGATGTTTTGAGAAACGAGGCCAGCCTCTTCCAGGGGACAGGAAAGCGTATAGAGTTGATTAAAATTTAAAAACTAAAAAACTTACTTTTTTTCTTCATGTTAGCTAAGATTGCTGGCCAAACGTTTGTAAAATGAGGCTTTAATTTTCTGTTTGATTTGTACTGCAGGAACTCAGTTATCAGTTCAGCTGATAACACTCAGTTTAGGGAGCTGTGAGAAAGGAGCACATGTTTAACTCCTCTGAAATTTTGAAATCTCCAACTGGGAACCAGGTGTGAGTTGAAAACTCTTAAAAGTGAGGCACAGACCTGCTACCGAGCATTTCGCTATCATCACAGGAGAGCATGAAGCTTGTCGTCTTGGTCGCTCTGTTTGGGCTCAGCCTCGCCCAGCACAACCCCCACATCAAGCATGGCAGGACAAGCATTGTTCACCTGTTCGAGTGGCGCTGGGCCGACATCGCTGAAGAGTGCGAGCGCTTCTTGGGTCCCAATGGTTTTGGTGGTGTTCAGGTAAACACATTTAATCAACTGATTCAGCATGCTCTCCATTATTTGACAACCAGAATGGTTGATTCAGTGCAATTAATTCAGGCCTTCTACTGTGTAGAATCAGATTTTTTTGTTACTGTTTTACTCAGATCTCACCTCCAAATGAACACATTTTGAAAGAAAGTCCCTGGAGGCCCTGGTGGCAGAGATACCAACCAATCAGCTACAAATTGTGCTCCAGATCTGGCAGTGAGGACGAACTAAGAGACATGATTACCAGATGCAACAACGTTGGGGTAAACTATTCTACAGAACTGATTGTATAGAAAACTTTGAGTTATTGGCCACCATTAGCAGAACACGTGTTAACGTTTCTAATATTTAGGCTACCAATAGGAAAATTATCCATTCAGGCAAGGAATAAAGGTTATTTGTTGGAATATTGCAGGTTAACGTTTATGTGGACGCTGTCATTAACCACATGGCTCGTGGTGATGGTGGAGAAGGAACCCACTCTTCATGTGGAAGCTGGTTTAGTGTCTACACACAGGACTTCCCCAGTGTGCCATATTCCAGTTTGGATTTCAATGACAACAAATGCTACACTGCCAGTGGCAATATTGAGAACTATTCAGACCCCAATCAGGTAATCAGTGATACAGAAAAAAAAGTGGCAGCACAAGGAAACAGTCTCTGCATCATCGTCTGCTCATGAAATAACATTTGTATCAACTGTTAAATTGTAGTTTAGAAACATTATTTTACTTGATCCAGGTGCGAGATTGTCGTCTGGATCGTCTGCTGGACCTCGCCCTTGAGAAAGATTATGTTAGAGGCAAGGTGGCTGATTACATGAACAATCTGATTGACATGGGTGTGGCTGGATTCAGAGTGGATGCCTGTAAGCACATGTGGCCAGGTGATCTGGATATTGTTTTTGGTAGTCTTAAAAACCTCAACACCATGTGGTTTGCCAGTGGCTCAAGACCTTTCATCTTCCAGGAGGTACATTTTAATGTCACTATGTACTTAGGTATCTGAAAACTAATATATAGTATATATGTTTTTAATATTTTAGCAAATTGCAGCATTATTCCTCTTGTTTTATGTGTTGTCATTATTCCAGGTGATTGATCTGGGAGGTGAGCCCATCTCGTCTAAAGAATATTACCATCTGGGAAGAGTGACTGAATTCAAATATGGTGCCAAACTGGGAACGGTCTTCAGGAAATGGAATGGTGAAAAGCTTAGTTATACCAAGTATGTCTTTATACCAGTGGTTTAAAAAATTAGTATTCTGTTCGTTGTAACAAATGGACAACTTGAATTTCCACATGTGATCATATTGTGTTTATGTGTTCAGGAACTGGGGAGAGGGATGGGGCTTTATGCCTGATGGAAATGCTCTTGTTTTTATTGACAATCATGACAATCAGAGAGGTCATGGTGCTGGTGGTGCATCCATCATTTCCTTCTGGGACGCCAGACTCCACAAGATGGCTGTTGGCTACATGTTGGCTCATCCTTATGGACAAACCAGGGTCATGTCTAGCTATAAGTGGGACCGTAACTTTGTGGATGGAAAAGTATGTTCCCTGGTTTAAAACAAAACACAAAAAACAACATGATAGATACATACGTGCATTTTAGTGTGTGTGTGTTTAAACTTTTGTTAAACCAATTTTTGAACAACAACAGGATCAGAATGACTGGATTGGTCCTCCCAGCAACAGTGATGGATCCACTAAGCCTGTTCCCATCAACCCTGATCAGACTTGTGGAGATGGATGGGTATGTGAGCACAGATGGCGTCAGATCAAGTGAGTCTCAGAACAAACTGGCAAATTAATACAGCTTATTTGTTTTCTACATTATCAAATGGAAATAAAATGTTTACGAAACAGACATTTCATTTTTCTTGACATTTTTCCATCCACACCTGTTTTTTAAAGGAACATGGTCACTTTCCGTAATGTGGTGAATGGGCAGCCTCAAGCTAACTGGTGGGACAATCAGAGCAACCAGGTTGCTTTTGGCCGAGGTGATCGGGGTTTTATCATCTTTAACAACGATGACTGGTAAGGACTGAGCGAAGATGACAAACTGAGGTTTTATTGGTTTGTTTATAAATTTAAGCTTGCTACAAATCACTGAGTCCTGCAACCAGTGTCTTGCTAATTCACACTTTGATTTAATTGATGCTGTGTGAACATAATATGACTTTTGTTCTTCAGGGACCTGGATGTGACCCTGAACACGGGCATGCCTGCTGGAACCTACTGTGATGTCATTTCTGGRCAGAARGAAGGAGGCGGCTGCACCGGGAAGAAAATACAAGTTGGAAGTGATGGCCGTGCCCACTTCAGCATCAGTAACAGGGAGGAAGACCCCTTTGTTGCTATTCATGCTGAATCCAAGCTTTAAACTGTAAACTCAAAATAAAGTAGTGCATGAATCACTTTTGATGTTTCTCTTTTTTTAATAGAAATTCATAGTTTGACAAAAAACATGCAATTCCATTTTGGCCCACTTAAGATAATTCCCTTCCAAAAGTTAAAGTAAAACAAAACAGATAAGGCCTCTTATACAGTATACTCAGTCTTTGGCATTTGAAATTTTGATTATGCTCGTAACATGTCACCACCACATAAAAATTAAACAAATAAATACAAAATAATAATAACAATAATAATAAATTAAAGAATCAGGGCTTCAATGGCTTTATCACTTTTTATTAGTTTGTGCAAAATTAAAAATTGCTAATTCATAACGTTCTGGGCCTTAAACTTGACATGTGTTTTTAATGAATCACAGCTTCTGTAACAGCCCACACGTTGTGAAGGACACAGCAAAAATAAGTTGGCTTCCTTTTGCATCAATTAGCCAAAACACAAACATTTGAAAAATCTGAAAAGATATTGTGGAACATTTTTTGAAGGCGCAAAATGTCCACCAAAAAACAAAATTAAACTGACAAACAGCTGTTACTTTTTTGATCCACATCTCAGAGCAAAGTATATATCTTAAGTGAGGTAAGATCTTACCTTAGGAGAAAGTTTCTAGCATGTCTTACTCCTGGGAACATTGGCAACTGTTTTGACATGTTTTCCATGTTAGATGTGTTTTCCCTTATGTAACAGTTTGGTTTCATAATACTGGGATCAAAACAGCCTATGAGCTTTTGTAGACTTATGAAACACAACATTTTCTGTCTTGTTACTAATATTTCGACTTATAGAACCTAGTGGAACACTAGAACCAAAGTAATGTCTTTAAAAAAATATGTCAAGTTTAGTAATGCCTAGTTCATAAATTATTATTTAAATGTCCTGTTGATGTTTCCACTTTCTTATTTCAGATGGGAGAAAACTGACAAAACTGCACCTGTTAATCTCATTGATCTAACTGGAGGAAAAGTGTAAACATACTGGTGAATATGTGTTTAGTTCTCTTCTAAAGAAGAGCCATTTGAATGATCAATTTGATAACTGTTTGGGTTCAGCTTTGCTCAGCAGCTGATTTTCTATAATATTTTATGTGGTTCAATAAAATTGTGGAACAATCTAGAGAGTGATGTCAAAAGGGCAGGATCATTGTATATGTTTAGGAGAATGGTAAATTTTGGTTTGTTGAAGAAATATGAAATAGTACAATGTGTATCCATAGCAAAAGTTTGAGATAGATTTGATGTTTACTTTTTCTTATTTTTTGTTTTGTTAAGTAAAGATTTGTATTGTTTGAATTTATTTGATGGAGAAAAGGCACAGATATTATAAGATGTTTTTTTTTCTCTGCTGCCTTTCATTTTATTTTATTAGTCATTTCTATTTTTTTTATTGAAACTGCTTTTTTATTTTTTAATATATTGAAGTAGCATGGAAGTAAAATAAAAAAAAACTGAATCAGATCAAATCAAATCTGATCTTTTTAATTTGAACAAAATTGATGAACATCTGTCTCAGTTTGGAATCCATTTACACAGCCAGAGATATGCCTAATTTAAATTGGAGCTACCAAAAGGAAATTTAAATGCTCAAGTATCCCTATTTTTTAACTCAGAATTGCCAATGTAACTTTCTTCCACAGTGTTAGCAAGAGCAATTTACTCTTAGATCTCTCTGCCAGCATGACCGCATTATTCTGGATAATCCTCAGAGCCTTGTTCCAGAAATACCAGTCATTCAGCTACGACTTGTGCTTACGATCAGGCCGTAAAGTTAAACTGAGAGAACTGATCACCGGAGTTCACCACATCACATGATGAAAATGATGAACCTATTGTATCTCTCAGCACCCTGTAAATATGCAGCCTTTTATGAAGGAATGAATGATTACTAAATGCCCTTTATTACTTTAACTTTTGCATTGTTGCCACGCTGCTTTATGACTTTAGGCACTGCAGAGAAAACAAAACAACAAGCTACAGCTGAACCATGCAGCACACATTGAGTTTAATTTGCAAAGAGCATTTGTGAAAATGAGAGCATGTTGCACAATTATTATTCTGATTTACTGCAAGTTATTATTCTGATTTACTGCAAGTTTATTGGACACAGGTAACCAACTTCGTAGACATGATTATTAACCTCATGTGAATGTGTTAGTGGAGTGTGAAACTCTGAGGTGCATTTTAACCAAGTGCATTTACTTTGTTATAATTCTTAAGTAATTTTTTGAGGGTTTATGTTTTGCCAAATGTATTTTTTTTGTTTTAGTTGTAAGTTTTACTCTTATTTTGTTACATTCAAAATATAAAATTGATACTTTTGTGTCTTAAATTTACAATTTAACACCTAGTTTCACGCTACAAATGTAAATATAACTCGATCAAAAGAGTAGTTTATGTTCTCTAAGAAATGAAGTGTTATGTCAACAGGCTCCTCTAAAGTGAGTTGAGTAAATTAATTACTAATTACTTTTTTGCCAGTGTTTATGCATTAGCAGTACTTTGAATATTTGAAAAGTTATCAGTTAGATCGTTGTATATTATTTTCTACTTTATGTTTTAAATATTATTTTCAAATGCTCATATTGAGAGCCGCTGCTTCTGTGTTGAAGAGTCATCTAAGGTCCTTCAGGCATCAGACTGCATGCCTTCTGGATGGTTCCCTGTTTCAGGCACATCCCACTGGGAAGATGTCCTTGGGCAGACCCAGAACTCACTGGAAGGATTGTGTTTTTTTCCTGGCCTGGGAATGCCTTGAGGTCCCCCAGGTGGACCAGGAAAGTGTATCTGGGGAGAGGATTTTCTGGGTTAATTTCTTGGACCTTTTGCCTGTGTGATCAGACTACAGATAAGCTGTAGAAGATAAAGATCGAGATGGGGTGTTACTCCATGCAGTGTAAGACTTTGTCAGGGTCATTTTGGTAATACTAAAATATGCATTTAATCTAACAACTATTGCATTGTTTCACCCAAAACATGACTTACTTTCATGAAATGTACAAAAAATATGATTAGACTTTTTATATCCTCTGGTTGTGAGTAAGTTATTTTAAATACATAACTGTACCCTTGTGGTTTGTATCATGAGCAGTAAAGAAATGTTACTTTTGTGTCGAAAAACTAAAGCATTTCTCATAACTTATATAATAACAACTATAATGCAAATGTTTGTTTTCTTTTATAGAGGTAGCTATCTATTTATATCATGGAAATAAAAACAAATGGCCCAGGTGCAGAAGTTGCATCACATAACATGTGTCCTTGTTCTTGTTTTTTCTCCTTTATATCAAGGAAAAACCAACAGAGATTAACCACAGTGATGTGAGATGTGTAGAAGGTCCAACATGTTATGTTAACTTCACCTTAAATACCCTCACAAACTCAAACATTTTGTTATGAAAGCTTTACACAAAGAAGAGTTTTATGTAAATCAAGCGGAGGAATTGCTGATGTATGATAAAAAATATGTTGATTATATCTTCAAAAAATTAACATTTAATCCAGAAATTATTAGGACTTTTATGTGGACTCAGTCAGTGTCTTTCAAGATGTATAGAAAGAATAAAATTAATATTATGGAGTACCAAAATGTAAGTTTTAGATAAATACTGTATTTTTTTCTTTTTAATAGATAAAGAGGTTACAGAGCCCACAACAAATGTAAAAATACGTATTTAAATCATGCCACAAGTGCTTTGTATAAAAAACCTTGTGAATGCCAGAATGAGAGCATTTTTGTCAGTATTTCTGCTTTTATGAATAAGATTTTTATCATCCCAGCTGCTTCCTATCAAACCCAGCTCCAGACCCTCTCATCACCACCTGCAGAGAGTGTGTCAAACAGACATCTGACCTGCCTTACTGAGTTTTGTTCCGGGTCACTTCTTCCAGTGAGTCTTCGGTTTACAGGCTTGTTTAAAGTGAAAAGGGGGCTCTGACAGGTCTGTGGTGAAAACACACAGGCTTAATAACCCATCTGTGTGCTGACTGTGAGGTGACACATAAGGACTAAAGGAATAAAAATCTAACAACACAGGACAGATTTTGCTCTGATGCTCTGCTAACAGTCGACGCACTGCTGTTCTGACAGTGGTCCAGACACAAACACACTCAGAGTTACAGAAACAATTTACACTGAAAAGTGAGCAGTGCAAGGGAAAATTACATCTTTATAAATAACTTTACTTGAAAAACCTATTTGTGAATTTTCTTAAAAGAATAAAAAGATTGACATATTTTCAGTGTGTTTTATGTAATTCTGACATATACGCTATATACAGTGATTATGATTTTTGGAAGCCTTTTTTGCAACCAGTAGAGTGTTAAACAAATTGTGGTAAATTAATACAGTATATATANTTATTATACCATTGTTGGCTACTTTGGGGTATTTTTCTTCCAAGAGTTGAAGTTGTGTTAAGTGAAAGTGTCAGTGGTCATCTAAGCTTTATGTTCAGTGACCCCCAAACTGGAAAGAGTGGCTTCAACAGATCCCAGAAACAACCTCAGAGCTCTCTGTCCAGAAATGTGCAGCCAGATGAAGAGCTGAGCTGCTGCCTCAACTTCTTAAAGTTTTATATTTTATTTTTCAAAAAAAAAATTTTAGATTTCACAATATTGTTTTGGCTGTTTCTTAAAAGCATGTTGAACGCATTGCGTTTGCTCTTGATTTGAAGACAAACATGCCGTCATTCATCTCTGATTACAGCCAGAAACATTAGTTTTATTCAAGCAAGTTTGGTCAAACTTTGTTTATAAGAGCATATGATTGAATAAGCGCTAACCACCCTGTGCCAAAATAGCTATGGGAAAAAAAATAAGTGCAGGAAAGCAAGTTGACAGACACAAATACTCAGGAAGCAGATGTTCCCATGAATACAAATATCAGTTGGTGGGCCTTGAAAAACATGTTAAAAAAAGATAAACAAAACAGTTTTGTAAAACTGGGTGTTCTTTTTTGCTCTTGGGAGGCAAGGTCATACATCTTTTAGTAAGTATTGTCACAATTCATGTTTGGTTGTTAAGGAGAACGTCTACTTTAATTAAATTGTCTTAAAAATGCAAATAATAGTAAGTACAGTCTCTAACTCTTAACAAGTAAAATATTGTCTTCTTTTATTCACATCTGTACACATTTCACTGAAAGTATTTTCTTCAGAAGTAAAAATAGGACAAGACAGAAAGGCTTCAACATAAACACAGTTAAAATACTGTGTAAAAATGTATACTTCCATCCATCCACTATCTATACCCGTTTCTTCCTTTCAGACTTACAAGGGTCTGGGGTATAGAGTATGTGTGCTGTGGTTTTGTTATCTTTGTTTTTGCAGGTGTGGAGCCAAGATGTCGAGTGTGCTGTCTTGTGTTTTCTCGAGAAATGTTTCACTTTTCTTCTAATCTCTCTTTCACTCTTTCTCATTACATTTCATTTTTTTCCTTCTCTTTCTTTTCCTCCTTAAACAAATTACGTGGGTCACCGGTGCCCATATCCAGCAGTCACAGTGTGAGGGGTGGGGTACAGTCTGGACAGGTCACAAGTCCATCACAGCTTGAATAAAAAATGTGTACTTTTTAACAAAAACAAACAAAAAAGGGAGACATTGTTTGTTTATTAGATTTTTTTTAATCTTCCATACAATGGTTGATTGTCTCTGTTTGTATTTGATGTTTACTTTTTAAAAATATATTGCAAGTATAAAAACAGATTTTTACAAATGCATTTTTTCCCCTTTACACTATACCAGCAGCTGACAGTAAGCGTTTTCAATGGAATTCTTTAAACAGCTGGCTGACAGAGTGTGTTTTGTGCTACTTACTCTTTTTTTAGCACAAAATAGAAAAACCAACAACATATGTCCGAAGAAGCATTGGTGTATTCACCTGTTTGGGTGCAACTGTGATCACATTGCTTGTGTAATACGAGCAGCTGAGTTGACAAAAAAATAAAAATAAAAAAGGGTGGGGGTTGCCCCTTCCTTTTCTGTGCACATGTTCACCAAACACAACACACACCTCCTGTTACAACACCTTCACTCAGGACACGTGACACTTTGGGACAAAATACAATCATTTTAAAGCAACAGTACAAAAAAAAAAAAAAAAAAAAAAAAAGCAACAGTACAAAAGATCACCAGTTCCCATTTGAAAAAAAAATCTGTGACATACAGTACTACTACAGCGGGTCCAGGCAAGTGTGTGTGTGTGTGCGTGCGTGCGTGCGTGCATGTGTGTGTGTGTATGCTTATTTACTCATCCCAATAAACGGTGGAAAAACACTAATGTTTCCAGAGAAAGTTCTCTTGTAAACAGGGCCTTAAAGAAATTTCCCGTCCAACATTCTGCATCTCTGATAAACTCCCACAGAGGCTCCTTCCTGGAAACTGGTGATTTAATTAGGCAAAAAGGTTTATTCACACTGAGTTGAGAACAGGGAGTTAAAAAGGAATGCAACTTTGGAGAGGAAGAAAACAGAAAGGAGTCAACAATCCTGGTACCTGGAGGTATGACACTACGTGTTAAATATCGAAGCTGATTTTTATCAACCAATCTCATAGTTAAAAATAAAAAAAAAATGTTTGTTAGTGAAATATGCATGTAAGTTGTTCTCTTCTTAAGGAGAACCATTTAGTTGATCATTTTCATAACCCTATTTGGACTCAGCATTGCTCAGCAGTTGGTTCTAAAAATATTTGGTCTATGTGATTCAATAAAACTGAATTTTACAAATACACTGAAGTAAAATGTAAAACAAATATTAGAACCAGACCCCTTTTCCAACAGGGTGGTCAGTAAAATAATAAATAGTTTTACTTTACTTTAAATTTTAAAAAGTTAAATATTTTTTCTTTGTTTGTTTGTTTTTTATGTAAGCTAAGATTGCTGCCCTCCAGTTCGTTGAATGGGGCTTTAACTTTCTGTTTGATCTGGACAGTGAGCAGGGTCAAACTCAGTTCAGCTAGTAAGCTGTGAGACCAGAGCACATGTTCAGCTCCCACTCTGATAATTTGTAATTTCCAACAGATACGGGAGAGAGAGGAAACCCTATATATAGACAAAAAAATGAGACAGAGATAGTTTGCTCCTGAGCGTTTCGCTGTCATCACAGGAGAGCATGAAGCTTGTTATCTTGGTCACTCTGTTTGGGCTCAGCCTCGCCCAGCACAACCCCCATATCAAGCATGGCAGGACAAGCATTGTTCACCTGTTTGAGTGGCGCTGGGCCGATATCGCTGCAGAGTGCGAGCGCTTCTTGGGTCCCAATGGCTTTGGCGGCGTTCAGGTAAACACATTTAATTAGTGTGTTTGGGATGCTTCATGTGCTCTGTGGAGCTGAGGCTTGGCAACCAGAAATTCAAGAAAATTATCATTTTAAACATTTTCTCAACTGTGTTTTAATGTGTCTTTTTAACATACTTATCAGTTGGAACTTATTTCTTCTTCTTACTAATTTTTCACATCTTTCCTCTGTTTTACTCAGATCTCACCTCCCAATGAACATATTGTGTTGGGAAGTCCTTGGAGGCCCTGGTGGCAGAGATATCAACCAATCAGCTACAACTTGTGCTCCAGATCTGGCAGTGAGGTCGAACTACGAGACATGATTACCAGATGCAACAATGTTGGGGTAAACTAATTTATAGCACTGACTGCGTAAAAGGTATCTCTATATTTTATGAGAAACGTATTTGAGCTATTGGTCCACCAGTATTATAATCTACAAATGTAGCCGTACAGTGGTAGTGTCACCTGTCCAAAAAAGAAAAAAGTTGAAAAATGACTAAATAAAACAAGAAATAAAGAGGATTTGTTGGAATATTGTAACTTCACAGGTTAACATCTATGTGGACGCAGTCATTAACCACATGTGTAGTTCTGGAGGTGGAGAGGGAAATCACTCTTCATGCGGGAGCTGGTTCAGCGCCAACAATAAGGACTTCCCCAGTGTGCCGTTTTCCAGTTGGGACTTCAATGACAACAAATGCTCTACTGGCAGTGGCAATATTGAGAACTATGGGGACCCCAACCAGGTAATTGGTGATAATGAAAAATACAATTACTCACCTCTTTCAGGTTTTATTCATTGTTTAATATGATTAGTTTAAGTCCTCGCTGAAAGGGATATCTTGTTTCACATTGATTAGGATTTTAGCTTTAGAAACAACATTCTTTCACTTGATCCAGGTGCGAGACTGTCGTCTAGTTGGTCTGCTGGACCTCGCCCTTGAGAAAGATTATGTTAGAGGCAAGGTGGCTGATTACATGAACAATCTGATCAACATGGGCGTGGCTGGATTCAGAGTGGATGCCTGTAAGCACATGTGGCCAGGTGATCTGGATAATGTTTACCGTCGTCTTAACAACCTGAATACCAAGTGGTTCACAAGTGGCTCAAGACCGTTCATTTTCCAGGAGGTACATTTTAATGTCAATATAAGCGTTGATTTTGCAAGCACTGGTATTACATCAAGCTGCAGCACTATTCCTCTTGTTTTATGTGTTGTCATTATTCCAGGTGATTGATCTGGGAGGTGAGCCCATCACGTCTAAAGAATATTACCATCTGGGAAGAGTGACTGAATTCAAATATGGTGCCAAACTGGGAACGATCTTCAGGAAATGGAATGGTGAAAAGCTTAGTTATACCAAGTATGTCTATATACCAGTGGCTTAAATGATTTAGTATTCTGTTCGTTGTAACAAATGGACAACTTGAATTTCCACATGTGATCATATTGTGTTTATGTGTTCAGGAACTGGGGAGAGGGATGGGGCTTTATGCCTGATGGAAATGCTCTTGTTTTTATTGACAATCATGACAATCAGAGAGGTCATGGTGCTGGTGGTGCATCCATCATTTCCTTCTGGGACGCCAGACTCCACAAGATGGCTGTTGGCTACATGTTGGCTCATCCTTATGGACAAACCAGGGTCATGTCTAGCTATAAGTGGGACCGTAACTTTGTGGATGGAAAAGTATGTTCCCTGGTTTAAAACAAAACACAAAAAACAACATGATAGATACATACGTGCATTTTAGTGTGTGTGTGTTTAAACTTTTGTTAAACCAATTTTTGAACAACAACAGGATCAGAATGACTGGATTGGTCCTCCCAGCAACAGTGATGGATCCACTAAGCCTGTTCCCATCAACCCTGATCAGACTTGTGGAGATGGATGGGTATGTGAGCACAGATGGCGTCAGATCAAGTGAGTCTCAGAACAAACTGGCAAATTAGTACAGCTTATTTATTTTCTACATTATTGAATGGAAATAAAATGATTATGAACCAGACATTTCATTTTTCTCTACATTTTTCCATCCACACCTGTTTTTAAAGGAACATGGTCACTTTCCGTAATGTGGTGAATGGGCAGCCTCAAGCTAACTGGTGGGACAATCAGAGCAACCAGGTTGCTTTTGGCCGAGGTAATCGGGGTTTCATCGTCTTTAACAACGATGACTGGTAAGGACTGAGTGATGAAGACAGATTGAGGGTTCGTGGGTATGTCTGTAAATTTAAGCTTTCTTTTCCCAAGCTCTACTACAAAACACTGAATGAGTCCTGCAACCAGTGTCATGCTGATTCACACTTTGATTTAATTGATGCTGTGTGAACATAATATGACTTTTGTTCTTCAGGGACCTGGATGTGACCCTGAACACGGGCATGCCTGCTGGAACCTACTGTGATGTCATTTCTGGACAGAAGGAAGGAGGCGGCTGCACCGGGAAGAAAATACAAGTTGGAAGTGATGGCCGTGCCCACTTCAGCATCAGTAACAGGGAGGAAGACCCCTTTGTTGCTATTCATGCTGAATCCAAGCTTTAAACTGTAAACTCAAAATAAAGTAGTGCATGAATCACTTTTGATGTTTCTCTTTTTTTAATAGAAATTCATAGTTTGACAAAAAACATGCAATTCCATTTTGGCCCACTTAAGATAATTCCCTTCCAAAAGTTAAAGTAAAACAAAACAGATAAGGCCTCTTATACAGTATACTCAGTCTTTGGCATTTGAAATTTTGATTATGCTCGTAACATGTCACCACCACATAAAAATTAAACAAATAAATACAAAATAATAATAACAATAATAATAAATTAAAGAATCAGGGCTTCAATGGCTTTATCACTTTTTATTAGTTTGTGCAAAATTAAAAATTGCTAATTCATAACGTTCTGGGCCTTAAACTTGACATGTGTTTTTAATGAATCACAGCTTCTGTAACAGCCCACACGTTGTGAAGGACACAGCAAAAATAAGTTGGCTTCCTTTTGCATCAATTAGCCAAAACACAAACATTTGAAAAATCTGAAAAGATATTGTGGAACATTTTTTGAAGGCGCAAAATGTCCACCAAAAAACAAAATTAAACTGACAAACAGCTGTTACTTTTTTGATCCACATCTCAGAGCAAAGTATATATCTTAAGTGAGGTAAGATCTTACCTTAGGAGAAAGTTTCTAGCATGTCTTACTCCTGGGAACATTGGCAACTGTTTTGACATGTTTTCCATGTTAGATGTGTTTTCCCTTATGTAACAGTTTGGTTTCATAATACTGGGATCAAAACAGCCTATGAGCTTTTGTAGACTTATGAAACACAACATTTTCTGTCTTGTTACTAATATTTCGACTTATAGAACCTAGTGGAACACTAGAACCAAAGTAATGTCTTTAAAAAAATATGTCAAGTTTAGTAATGCCTAGTTCATAAATTATTATTTAAATGTCCTGTTGATGTTTCCACTTTCTTATTTCAGATGGGAGAAAACTGACAAAACTGCACCTGTTAATCTCATTGATCTAACTGGAGGAAAAGTGTAAACATACTGGTGAATATGTGTTTAGTTCTCTTCTAAAGAAGAGCCATTTGAATGATCAATTTGATAACTGTTTGGGTTCAGCTTTGCTCAGCAGCTGATTTTCTATAATATTTTATGTGGTTCAATAAAATTGTGGAACAATCTAGAGAGTGATGTCAAAAGGGCAGGATCATTGTATATGTTTAGGAGAATGGTAAATTTTGGTTTGTTGAAGAAATATGAAATAGTACAATGTGTATCCATAGCAAAAGTTTGAGATAGATTTGATGTTTACTTTTTCTTATTTTTTGTTTTGTTAAGTAAAGATTTGTATTGTTTGAATTTATTTGATGGAGAAAAGGCACAGATATTATAAGATGTTTTTTTTTCTCTGCTGCCTTTCATTTTATTTTATTAGTCATTTCTATTTTTTTTATTGAAACTGCTTTTTTATTTTTTAATATATTGAAGTAGCATGGAAGTAAAATAAAAAAAAACTGAATCAGATCAAATCAAATCTGATCTTTTTAATTTGAACAAAATTGATGAACATCTGTCTCAGTTTGGAATCCATTTACACAGCCAGAGATATGCCTAATTTAAATTGGAGCTACCAAAAGGAAATTTAAATGCTCAAGTATCCCTATTTTTTAACTCAGAATTGCCAATGTAACTTTCTTCCACAGTGTTAGCAAGAGCAATTTACTCTTAGATCTCTCTGCCAGCATGACCGCATTATTCTGGATAATCCTCAGAGCCTTGTTCCAGAAATACCAGTCATTCAGCTACGACTTGTGCTTACGATCAGGCCGTAAAGTTAAACTGAGAGAACTGATCACCGGAGTTCACCACATCACATGATGAAAATGATGAACCTATTGTATCTCTCAGCACCCTGTAAATATGCAGCCTTTTATGAAGGAATGAATGATTACTAAATGCCCTTTATTACTTTAACTTTTGCATTGTTGCCACGCTGCTTTATGACTTTAGGCACTGCAGAGAAAACAAAACAACAAGCTACAGCTGAACCATGCAGCACACATTGAGTTTAATTTGCAAAGAGCATTTGTGAAAATGAGAGCATGTTGCACAATTATTATTCTGATTTACTGCAAGTTATTATTCTGATTTACTGCAAGTTTATTGGACACAGGTAACCAACTTCGTAGACATGATTATTAACCTCATGTGAATGTGTTAGTGGAGTGTGAAACTCTGAGGTGCATTTTAACCAAGTGCATTTACTTTGTTATAATTCTTAAGTAATTTTTTGAGGGTTTATGTTTTGCCAAATGTATTTTTTTTGTTTTAGTTGTAAGTTTTACTCTTATTTTGTTACATTCAAAATATAAAATTGATACTTTTGTGTCTTAAATTTACAATTTAACACCTAGTTTCACGCTACAAATGTAAATATAACTCGATCAAAAGAGTAGTTTATGTTCTCTAAGAAATGAAGTGTTATGTCAACAGGCTCCTCTAAAGTGAGTTGAGTAAATTAATTACTAATTACTTTTTTGCCAGTGTTTATGCATTAGCAGTACTTTGAATATTTGAAAAGTTATCAGTTAGATCGTTGTATATTATTTTCTACTTTATGTTTTAAATATTATTTTCAAATGCTCATATTGAGAGCCGCTGCTTCTGTGTTGAAGAGTCATCTAAGGTCCTTCAGGCATCAGACTGCATGCCTTCTGGATGGTTCCCTGTTTCAGGCACATCCCACTGGGAAGATGTCCTTGGGCAGACCCAGAACTCACTGGAAGGATTGTGTTTTTTTCCTGGCCTGGGAATGCCTTGAGGTCCCCCAGGTGGACCAGGAAAGTGTATCTGGGGAGAGGATTTTCTGGGTTAATTTCTTGGACCTTTTGCCTGTGTGATCAGACTACAGATAAGCTGTAGAAGATAAAGATCGAGATGGGGTGTTACTCCATGCAGTGTAAGACTTTGTCAGGGTCATTTTGGTAATACTAAAATATGCATTTAATCTAACAACTATTGCATTGTTTCACCCAAAACATGACTTACTTTCATGAAATGTACAAAAAATATGATTAGACTTTTTATATCCTCTGGTTGTGAGTAAGTTATTTTAAATACATAACTGTACCCTTGTGGTTTGTATCATGAGCAGTAAAGAAATGTTACTTTTGTGTCGAAAAACTAAAGCATTTCTCATAACTTATATAATAACAACTATAATGCAAATGTTTGTTTTCTTTTATAGAGGTAGCTATCTATTTATATCATGGAAATAAAAACAAATGGCCCAGGTGCAGAAGTTGCATCACATAACATGTGTCCTTGTTCTTGTTTTTTCTCCTTTATATCAAGGAAAAACCAACAGAGATTAACCACAGTGATGTGAGATGTGTAGAAGGTCCAACATGTTATGTTAACTTCACCTTAAATACCCTCACAAACTCAAACATTTTGTTATGAAAGCTTTACACAAAGAAGAGTTTTATGTAAATCAAGCGGAGGAATTGCTGATGTATGATAAAAAATATGTTGATTATATCTTCAAAAAATTAACATTTAATCCAGAAATTATTAGGACTTTTATGTGGACTCAGTCAGTGTCTTTCAAGATGTATAGAAAGAATAAAATTAATATTATGGAGTACCAAAATGTAAGTTTTAGATAAATACTGTATTTTTTTCTTTTTAATAGATAAAGAGGTTACAGAGCCCACAACAAATGTAAAAATACGTATTTAAATCATGCCACAAGTGCTTTGTATAAAAAACCTTGTGAATGCCAGAATGAGAGCATTTTTGTCAGTATTTCTGCTTTTATGAATAAGATTTTTATCATCCCAGCTGCTTCCTATCAAACCCAGCTCCAGACCCTCTCATCACCACCTGCAGAGAGTGTGTCAAACAGACATCTGACCTGCCTTACTGAGTTTTGTTCCGGGTCACTTCTTCCAGTGAGTCTTCGGTTTACAGGCTTGTTTAAAGTGAAAAGGGGGCTCTGACAGGTCTGTGGTGAAAACACACAGGCTTAATAACCCATCTGTGTGCTGACTGTGAGGTGACACATAAGGACTAAAGGAATAAAAATCTAACAACACAGGACAGATTTTGCTCTGATGCTCTGCTAACAGTCGACGCACTGCTGTTCTGACAGTGGTCCAGACACAAACACACTCAGAGTTACAGAAACAATTTACACTGAAAAGTGAGCAGTGCAAGGGAAAATTACATCTTTATAAATAACTTTACTTGAAAAACCTATTTGTGAATTTTCTTAAAAGAATAAAAAGATTGACATATTTTCAGTGTGTTTTATGTAATTCTGACATATACGCTATATACAGTGATTATGATTTTTGGAAGCCTTTTTTGCAACCAGTAGAGTGTTAAACAAATTGTGGTAAATTAATACAGTATATATA
>NW_013952444.1:1412682-1415922 GCF_001266775.1 Austrofundulus limnaeus
ATATATATATAGTGAAAATGGTTGCATGCTGTGATGTGACACTCTTAAGTTAGTTTCTGTTGTTCATTCAAGCATGAATAAACTGAAGTCTTTCTACTTACTCACCCACCGACAAATAGTTTATAAAAAATACAATGTCAGCCACTTGAGGGCAGTAAAAACACGATGTGAACACATTTTGTTTCTTTTCTTTTCTTTCTTTTATTTATTTATTTATTTATTTATTTATTTATTGCAAATTTATTAGAAAAACTGTGGCAAATAATTATCATTCACCTGTTGCTGAGGTGCTTGGGTCTGATCAATAAGTTTGGATTTAGACCTCAGTTTGGCTGCATATCAAAAGGTTGTCTGGACTTTCCATAAAGAGATGAGAAATGCATCTTTTTTTCTTTTTTCTTTTTTTGTGACACATCACCTTTAGCATTCTGCTAGCTGTCATTTATTGTTATTTTAGGAACTTTCACTACAGCCACTTTTTGCTTGTGTTTATGATTTCTCATCCTAATGACGTAGAGTTATGTGGGAGGAGATGTCAGGGAGAAACATTAGGCTCACTCGCATTTTGCCAAGGGCCCCAAAAATTCCAGTCACACCAAAGTCCTTTCCTGTGTGGACAACCCAGGACATACCTCCAGAGGCGATGAAGGGTTTGGGCGGAGGACAAAGTCAAAGCTTTCTTTCATAGCTCAAGCTCCGAGACCAGGTGAAGTGGGAGAAGCTGGTCATTCGATTCCCACTCTCCGTTCTGTCATGGGAAAGTGGAAGAGGATTGGAAGTGGGTGGGGTTTTGAGGTTACCGAATCCGAAGTAGAAAGAAGAAAGGAAAATGTGAAAGAATGAGGTCAGCAGGTTGAATGAGACAGGCGAGCAAAGACAACAGATGGAGAGGTGAGAGTGTGGTTTTGTAGGAGAAATGAGGAAAGTGAAAGCATGGGGGAGCAGGGGATGGCAGAGGTGCTGCTGTAGGGTAAATGAAGAGGAAAACAGAGGGCAGTGGAGTGGTAATAAACAGGGAGTTAAAACAATAAAAGAAGAAAAGGAGTGCTGGGAGTAAGACAACATGTACCAATGGATGGCCTTTTGGCTTTTTAAGCTAGACTTACTTAAAATAACATAGCTAACCAAAAGAAGGAAGGGCCAAACTGGTTTAAAAAGAAATTCCAAGCATTCTAATGCCTATCACCTGCCTTCTTTCATCCCAGAGTTGTAAACTAAGGTTGTCATATGTTGGAAAATTAAGCGGTTTTGGTCAAATTTCGAAACTAACATACACTTATGATATCACAAGTGGCAATGCTGTAAGTGTTGTAAATGACTCTCAGCTACATCAAATTTTAGTTCATTATTGGCTAATATCAATTACCTGCTGTGGCCATCTTGTAAAAAACTACATTACTGTTTAAAAAAAATAATCAGTTGTAAACGTAAATTCAGTTTTTACTTTAGGAACATTTTATTAAAATACACTTTTTGGTGGAAGATGATAAAAAGTGCTTTAGTCACTAATGGTGAAAGACTTTTATTTGACATATTTTTGTTGAAAAGGTGAATGAAAGTATAACTTTGGCAATACTTTAATCTTTATTAATGCCTTTGGTGCTTAATAGATTTTAACATTCTCTAACATTTTAAGGAGTTCATTCAAGGTGTGTACTAATTTATGTTTCTTTTATCTTGACAATGTCAGAAGTCTAAATTTTCTCCTCTTTACCCTTTAGTTTTTTTCTTTTCTTTCTTTTTTTTTGAGAAACAAAATGCTTCTTCAGAAATTTTCAGCCTTTCTCAGTCTGACTCCACCATAGCAGGAAGGAAATAGGTCTATAAAGTGAAATCCACAGTCTCATCCAGTGGAAAGTTTCAGCTGAGTATCCATCCCCCACCCTGCTACCCCAGGTCCCCCACTTTTTTCACGATATGTTGTGCAGATGTTTAAAAAAAGCTTTCTGTCTCCCTGCAAAGGATAACAGCAGCAGCTGAAATCCCCAGTGAGTGGTTCACACTATGAAACTTAAAAAAAACACACAGTCAAACACGTGCACGCACGTCTGGGATCGTGTGTATCCAGCTGCAGACGCAGATTAATACACTTTTGCATTTTTTTGACAAGTCATTGAATCTGACACTTCTGTTTATTTCACACCATCATACAGCCTCTGTGGATTTTTTATTCTGCCCTCAGGTTATTATAGAGACGTAAAGCTATACATCCCATGTTGAGACTTTAGGATAACATTTTTTTAGCATACATATTCTTTCATTTTCCAAAAATATTCTATCAAGTACATGGCCTTAGGATGCTGAAATCTATCCAAGGTTTCACTGAAGGAGAGACTGAGTACACCATGTCCAGAACTTCATGTCCAAGCTTCTACCCAGATTACTATCACAATCTAGGTTTGCCTTTTAGAGTTTGTGAATGATATGTTATTACAAATATCAGATGGAATTTTGATTTTTTTCACTTGTAAATATTTCAGAATCAAGCTGAGTTTTGTCAAGTCCTCATGTGTTTATTTCTGATGATTACGTTACCTTTTTATGTGGATATTTTATTTATGTTCAATAGTACATATACACACACATACATACATATACTGTATTAGAGCTAAATTCATGCTGCTGTATTGGTTATGTTACCTGCTGTAAGAGTGAGCTTAAAGTGAATTATGCTTTTCCCACATCTCTCATACACAAGGTTATGAGGAAATGTTTATCAAGGTATTTCTCATTACTTGTTAATATTTTGACTGTGCAAAGTGAAAAGTGACACAATAAGTGAACGTTCATTTGAGTTCAAGTTGATTCATAAAAAAAACTATGCAATCATTGATTTACACAAATTGAACTGATCATAAGTTACACTTGATTGTGGTTATTCCTATAACAAGCCTCAGAGTCAAATGAGATAAAACCCACGTCCGAATTTCAATTCACATTAACTCAGATTACTTATATAGAACAGTAAAACGTCAGTTCTGATGTTAACAACCAAACAATTTTACTGGCACTTTTAGCTTAAGTTTTGGCAAATTAAGAACAAGGAAAGGAGGAAAGTAAGATTAGTATGTTACTACGACTTTTACTTTTATCAAAGTGTGGGTCAATCGGAACTGCACATCTTTTCTGGGCTCAGGTCCACAATACGCATCACTCCAAACACATCAGCTTTTACCTGGTGATGGCTTCTTAAGGCACCCTCGGGGTAGGAGCTGGCTCGCCTCCGATCAGTCAGGGAAC
>NW_013952444.1:1416969-1429419 GCF_001266775.1 Austrofundulus limnaeus
GGTACATATTTACCGGGCACATATTCCATATCTATATCATAAATAGGTTACCTTTATTTCTTATTACGCTGTAAATATAAAAAAGTTGACTTTTCATCATAGCCTTTACAATGGCCTCTGTATCTTTGAAGGTGGCATAGATAACTTTTTTAAAATATTTTTTTGCATACAGTATTTGTTAAAACTGTCAACATGCCTTAATAGTAAAATACAAGACAGATAATCTGTGAAACAAATCAACCTACTCTCTTCCCAGTGGTTGTACTGTCATTTGCAGAAATGCACCACTCCCAGTCAGAAACAGCCAATCAGAACCAGGAGGACTGGTTTAGTCACACTCATGCAAGGGGGAGGGGCCTGTAAACTTGTTCAAATTTTCAGACTGTCATTTGATTTTTTTCAAAATTCCCTTCACAAACCTCCCACCATTTCTGACACTCCCACTTCAACCCATTTTCACAACAATTCTTTGGGGAAGGGTTCTCTGGAGCTCTAGAAATAATCTTTGTATAAATAGGCAGAGCTTTGTACCAGCAAGAAGATTCAAGGATTTCTCAAACATGCATGAATGAGTCAAAGCAACACTCTGGGTATGCTTTTGATGAGGGAATGACAACATGATATAAAGCTCAGAAAAGATGATTTTGTATAACGCCCTCCCTTTAAACTTAAACATAAACATGTTAGCATAGGGCTCATCTATCTTTCTTGTATTCATCTAGACTGACTTAATTCTGTTAAAAATGCAGGAACACTGAAGCTTATCACAACTGTCACCATGAAGGAGACAAATTACACCCAGGACAGGTCACCAATTCATCACAAGGGTAACACACAGACACATGAGATGGACAAGCGCGTACACACACTGTTTTCAAAAGTCAATTTAAAATTGTCAATTAACCTCGTGCTTGTTTTTGAACTATGGGAGGCAGCTGAAGCGCCTGAAGAAAACTTAGGCATGCACAGAAGCCTGTTCGAATAAAAACTCATTGTTCGTGGAAACTGAACAGTTCTCCCTAAAATAACAGATCGGCTTAATTTTATGATCCTTTTCCCCAGTAGTCAGCAGGAAAAAGGGTTTTCTTTTCATGGTGTTATGCTAAGCAACAGTTTTACTATAAAAACCATATTTGAGTGCCTCGATCTGTTTCTGAAATACGCTTCTTTAGGTTCTCTTCTTTAGACATGTGTTTCCTTTTAGTCCAATTAAACAGCTATCTAATGGCACAGGCATTCAGAAGTTTTTGAATTCTATTTTACTTGTTTCATAGAAGTTATCTTTTTTGTTCAATTAGCTGTAGGATTTTGTGTATAATTCTTAGAAGGGCAAACTCTTTCATATCTAATTGACTTTTAACATGTTCCATCAAATCACAAAGAAATTTCTAAGCTTCACAGTCTTTCTCAGCTTTCTGGAGTCACTTAAAATATAAAATAAAAGCAAAAATGAAACCGGTATACATTAATAAATATTTAGATTAATAGAATTCAATGTTTACACAGTAATTGGGAACCATGAAGCACCTTTAAATTCTCTACAGCACATTTGTTGAAATGTGTGTGACAGATGTTCGACAATGAGAGGAGTTACTAAAATCATCTGAAAAACACCTTTAACTGGTCCCAAAAGAAAAAAAAAATATTTATATATATAATTTAATAGCTTTAAAAGTTGGGGGATGGGGCAGTAAGTCTGAAGGCCATACTTAAAGCTGAATAGTCTGTATTGTTGGCACGCAGAAAGAAGAGATTGGCTGTAAACCTCGTCCTGATTTCTCTCTAATGAGCTTTCGTATAAACACCCAAAGCACTGGTTGTCAGTTCTGTGCAGACTTTATTTGTTTTTAGTCGTAAACAGAAAAGTCCTGCAGGTTTTGGGTAGTCTGTCCAAGTTCCTGTCTTCACCCAATGGCCTCCTGTGCTCACTGACATAACAGTAGCCAAACATCACCTATGAGGAAATCACTGCCAGAGATATTCTTGTGTGTCCTTTGGAATGCTCAAATCTGGATAGGTAAAAGACAAAAGTCTGATATTTTAAAAGTCAACTCTTTTAAAATAACATTATTAAATATCAGAGCTGAACAAAAAGAACAGAAAGTAAGAGTTTTTAATGTTTTATACCTAAAATAGAAATCAAACATTCCATATTCTGCTTCACACAGAAAACCACATACCATCATTAAAAAAATACCTTACTCATAGACATATATTCATCAATTAATCTTCTCTTTACTACACCTCTTTCAGTTCTTTGCACTCCTAAAACACAATGTATTAATTAGGAAACAATGGCTTGTCTCAAAGGGAAACAGAAAAAAAGGAGGTGGAGGAACAGGAGAAACCAGGGGGAGATGTTGTAAAGTAATAAAACACATCCTTTCTCCGTACTGTAAAATCCTTTAAACCAGTTCTCGTTAGAAAATGCTGAAACACTGTTGGGTAATACATTGAACAAAATAAAAGATGGCAAAAGTCAACATTAGGGGAGGAAGATAAAAATAAAACAGACTTTTATAGGAACTTCATCCTAATTAAACTTTTTTAACAGTGGCTTTAGGTCATGGTTTTTTTTCTTTAAACACAACATGTAACCTTTGTTCTATATACTTTTTTGTTTAGTTGATTAGAAGCAGTTTGTGAAAATGTAAACTTTTAGCTAAATTGAACAATTTAAATGTTTTTCATGGCTTTAGAAAATATTCCTGTTACGTCCAATTAAAAGTTTCATATGAACTATTTTAATCCCCTTTTATGGAATATTTTGAGAAAATCTAACAGTTCAGAGATATTTATTGTCAAGGGATATCTAAAAGCAACTCTTAATGAAGATTTCAGATTACAGCCAACACACAACAGGTTAGACAGTTTTTTTGGTGAATAGATTTCTTTTTTTAGTATTATTTTGGTTTCTGTACAATAACTTGCTGATACTCTCTTAGTATGGGACTCATTGCAAATATTTACTTTTTTATTTATTTAGAACTTTTCAATCACATTGTTAGACCAGATACAAACATTAAAAGAAACTTCACATCTTGATTTTACAGTCCTTAGCTTTTCTCTATAATCCTCACTCTTGTTCCTGACACACAGTTTCCTTAGGTCTTCTTTTTCTTCTCCTATAGTAAAACCCTGGCAAATGCATTTAAACTGCAGCACCATAAAGTTGGCCCCTCACCATTTGGGTAAGAGAATGGATGTAGACGCAGAGGCCCTGTAGAATATCCAGGAAGTTAATTTTGGAGCAAATCCATGAGGCTTTCTGGAAAGCCCAATTTCAAGCCAAATCAAATTAGAGCCTTCAGAGCTGTGAGAGCTTGCAGCTGATTTAGTATTCAACACTTTCTTTTTTATCTTTTCCCTGGGTGTGTGTTATCTGTTCTCTAGTGGCTCATCTCAAAGTGATCACAGAGGACCGTCACCTGAGGATGTACTTATGAGCTTTAAACACTAGAGGTCTCTCTAAGGATTTGCTGAGCGGCAGCCAGAATGATCTTTGAAAACCCTTCAGTTCCACGTTTGGCTTACCTTAACAGGCAATGGGAAGGTGTGTACCTAATATTGAGTCCGTGACTTCATTTATTCAGCTGGCTACATGAAGGCAGTTTTTAAATCTACCAATGTGAAATAAGACTAAAATGGTTTTCTTTTACATTTATTTTAAACTTGAACAAACACAATGTACTAAACATATTTCAATTAACCAAAAAAAATGGTTAAAGGGAAAATATGTGGTGATAAAACATGACCACTCTTCCTTTCTGTATTCATTTTTCACCATTCAATAGTCAATAATTCAGTAATCTAGAGAATATTGAATAATTTTAATAAGATTTTTGGTGTTGCTTGATGGTGCAACAATAATAGTTTCTTAGTTAGCAGCTTTTGTTTCTTTATTAAGTGTGATCAAGCTTTAACTCCACGTCTGGAGCCAAACCTAAGCCTCGACCATTATTAAAAGTGTATGCAGCACATATCTGGAGCTTGTTTAACAAAACCACACAATGCTGGGAACTGTAGCTGACAACGGTCTCTGTAACACAGCTGCAGCTTTCAGTCACTGATGGGACGTTATGTCTTCAATTATCCTGAGATGATGGACCAGTCACCACATTTGTCAAAGAAGTACCAGCATCCGATCAAAAACAAACTTCAAACGTGGCTTCCTCCTTCAAAAACCAATGATTTGTTTATTCAGGATGAATTACTGGATTCCCTCTCATGTCATTACTGATTGTTTGTAGAAAGGAGTGCTTTCTTTATTCTTGACGGTCCATTCGAAAGTTCCCAATCACAGCTTATTTTAAACTTCTTTACTCTGCGAGCCAAAGAAACGTTTCTTAGAGGACCGGAGAGCCCACATTTCTCACCCACTTACACCTAAACAGGAACTGTAAAAGTATAGTCTTTAACTTTTGCAAGTCTCCATCTCCCACATGGGTGTGCATTTGCTTCACAGCTGAGGCATATATGTGATTTTCTATGTTATATTTGTTCCAAAGTATCAATTTGGAGTGCATGGCTTGACGTGGTGGCCAGTAATAAGCTTCTGTTTCAGTGCTCCCCATGCAGTTGCCTTCACCACAGGCAACTATGTGGCCTGCTGCCCTCACCACCACAGAGAGTCATACATTTGGCTGCTGTGAGTTATTCATGGTTTACTACAATTGTGAAACCGAGCCAAAACGAAGGGCATCTGGTTGTCAAGCTTCTTCTGACTTTGTGTGTTGACTGAAAATGTATTGCTGGTTAATTTGCAAGTGATTTTTGGGAACCTCAGTTAAGGTAACATCATTTGCAGTGTCCGTTCATGTTGTTTAATTAAAATTAACGGTTTATTTTTGACAACCTCTTTAATAATCAAACCAGAAGTTTTGATTGGTTAATACTGTACATGATGATTTTAAAGGGGACATACAAAATTATCTTTTTTACCCACTAAATGCAATTTGTTTTTAATAGAGTCTCTAGGAGTACGAAAACATTGTCTCTCTCAATGCTTCATAGATATATTTATATTCTGTTTGGGTCATATTTTTCAACCTGTTCAGTTTTCTCTATTTTCACTGACATGACAGTAGGGAAAGAGGGGCTTGTGGAGTTACAATAAGGAGAAATTCAGACCAAAGCATTGCAGCTCCACTTTATATAGACCCCAAGTGAATGATTTAATGTGAAAAAGTAGATGCCGCATTTATGACTCCCGCACATACAAAAGCACCAATGCATCAGAAGTCACCAGAACAGATTTAGTTTTGGGGGTATGGACCGGAGAGCTTTTTTATAGTGGAAAAATGGGTTGGAAGATGGTTGTTTAATGTTTTTTTTTTTTACATCCTACAGGCTCTGAAAAGTTAAATAAATTTGAAACAGTTTTTAAAAAATTCCTTAAAACCTGAAAAACTGTCAGTTTGCTCTATACATCCGTAAACCTGTAAAATGAGGGAAATTTGTGTAAATTATGAACAATCCATAACTTGACGTGTATGCCCATTGACTGGTGCAGTGTAGGTCAGTCACATCTCTATTCCTACTGAATTTCATGCTGATTGGTGCAGCCGTTTCTGTGCTACGTTGACCAAAAATCTCTGGGAAAAAAATAAAGAAATAAATAAACAGCATGAAAACAATTCTACCCCCCCCCCCACCCCACCATATTTACATACATAGATGTAAATTGGAAATTGAAAGCATTACCTTTCAGTTTTTTCAACAACATGACAGCTCAAAGCTACACCCTCAATACTGAGAAGGATGTCCTGGTCAACCTTCCTATCTATCAACCTTCCTACAAACACTTCTGAACAAGGACTCCTAAATACTTGAACTCCTCTGCTTGAGGCTAAAACCCCAACCTCAGTCTGATGAGGGCATTCTACCCATTTCTAATTACACTGAAGGTCATGGCCTGAAGACACACACCCAATCCTCTGAGCAGCCCCACCCCCAGGAGAACACAGGAGAACACAGTCATCCACGTTCTATAGATCCACAAAATTGAACAATCAAACTCCCGTGCACCCTTCTGTAACTCCACAACTAAGAAGATCTGGTCTACTCAGCTACCCTGATGAACCCCACTCTGCTCCTCCTGAAACTGAGGTTCGACATCTGATCAGAGCCACACTTCCAAAACGGAAGTAACTTTCCTGTGGAGGCTGAGAAGTACAACTGTACAACATCCACTTTTTGTGGTTAACATATGTGGCCCATCGCATCAAACCGAGGATTAAATTCCAAAGTGCTATGTGATGTTCAATTAAATCATTTGAAATAATTGCATTTTGTCAAAATTGAACAAATTAATCCCTTATCAATGTATCATTTCAAAGAATTGTCTGCAATTTATTTATTTATTTAGTTAGTTAGTTAGTTAGTTAGTTAGTTAGTTAGTTAGTTAGTTAGTTAGTTAGTTAGTTAGTTAGTTAGTTAGTNTAGTTAGTTAGTTAGTTAGTTAGTTAGTTAGTTAGTTAGTTAGTTAGTTAGTTAGTTAGTTAGTTAGTTAGTTAGTTAGTTAGCAATTTTTTGAGCAGGGTGATCCAGTTCTCAAAATGTAGCTAAAAAAGCCAGAAATCAGATTTTGACCAAATTGGACTTAGTCCTCGGTTTGATGCGATGGGTCACAGTGTACCTATTAAACCATGGATGTTATTATAATGTAAAAATAAAGTGTAATATCTACTAAAATAGAGAAGTTGCCCTTCTTTTAGTAAATGTCAACAAATCCAATGAAAAGACTAATGACGACATGTTTCACACAAGCGCTATTTGTGTACAGACCAGATGTGGCTTATTCCCTTGTATCCCAACCAAAAAAAAAAAATGGAAAGCACATCAACAACCACCACTGTTGTACTGTGTGACACATCCATTTGTTACAATAAACATGGGATTTGCAGAGGTCAAACTTGCATACACATCCTGCAGCTGTAAATACTCACTGGCACTTCAAAAGTCTGACAGTATTCTTCAAAAGATGCACTGATCACTGATGTTAAAATTACACTTGTTGAAGCTTTTCTTTGTTTACATCAAAAGTAGAGTCAGTGTCGAGTAGGAACACTTACTTTATGCTAAACACAATGACATTTTATCCTAAACTTCACAAAGTGGGTGGAACATTGGATCTACATGAATAAAAAACTGAGAAATGGAAAACTTATTGGTGATTTTGACCATCTGAGAGGATTTGTGGATAGAAACAAAATCCAGTATTTCAACTGGTTTGGTGATTGAAACCAGAACTGTTTGTTCTTGTGTTACACACTGTTGATGGGCTTCACAAAAGATCTCATCAAAATGTGAGTTAACTACAAACACACTGTTGTTTTGCTCCTCCTCACTTTCAATAATTTTGCCATTATTCACAGTGTTCAGGCTAACACTGTCCTACCTTCCAGTTTGGGATGTTTGCAAAAGACTTTCAATCACTGGCAAGAAAAGTGAAAATACAGGAAAAAATGTTACCTGAATCACAGCGAATAGCAAAAAAAATGTCTTTGGAAACAATGACAGTCATATTGGGAGGAGTGGTTCCACATGTGGGAATGTTGCTCTCTTTTAAATGATTACAGATGTTCTGCTCACCCTATCAGTTTGACGAGTGTGCACAGATAACAGGGAATTGTGTAAAATACACCCAAAACAACATTGCACCTTAATACACACTTTCACCTTTTTTCTTCTTTTAGTTTACATATATATTAAAAAAATATCATGGCACTGCTGGCCCTCTGAAGAGCAGAGGTTTTAGTTACACACCACTTGTCAGTGACCTATGGTTTTAGACATCAGGGACCAAAAGGCATTTATACAGAAAATGTAAACCCAGCTGTTCTGTCACCTTTCTGTTTGAGCCGCAGTCAAAGCTGTACCTTTTCTGGAAAAGGCAATGGATCAACGTCACTCAAAAATGTTCTCTTCATGTTTTTTTTTTTTTTTTGCAAGTCCACCCAGCAGCTTCCTTTCCTTAAAAAGTAGGATTTGGCACTCTTTGACAGCCAGATGTTGGACCCAGAATAAAGACTTGGGTGTTACCAACCTGTGTTATTTAATGTAGCAAAATAGCTTGAAACAAAGACTGGAAAAAAAAAAACTTTCCTTCAAGTGAGTTTAAGCCAGACAGTATCTTCTAGTTGTGGGACATGTTGATGGGGTCTCTAATGGTAACAAATTATATCAACAATGTTATGATTAATTGTGCACCATTTTTGTTTCAGTAAGATGTCAAAAATTCGTATGAGTAATCTATTTCCATTTCATCTAACAGAACTTGATCCCAGAGGAGTACAGTATTCAATTCACTTTGTTACAGCATTTAAGTAATTTTTGTTGAGGATTTGTAATTTTTACCAAGTGTTTATTTATTTTTTAACATAAAAATTATATTTTTTCTTTACGTCAAAATTTAAGACTGTGTTACGTGTTTATGCACTCTAAAAATGAAGTGTTGAATTTACTTAAACAAGTTAGTGGAACCAGTCAACATAACATTTCATTTCTTAGGCTTTTACTTAAGTACTTTTCTTATTGTTGAAATTAATTTTTACCACTCTCACTTTTTATTAAATTATTTACTTTTACTTAGTTATTTGTTAAGAAGAAAAGTAGAAAAGTACATACATTTCTGCTCAGTCTAAAAACTATTCAAAGAGGTGACCTGGAAAATAAAGTTAAATTAAAATCAAATAAAGCATTTTTTATGATGACCTGATAAGTGTTTATTAACTACTGAACCACTTTAATTGTAATAACATAACTGTTCTCATCCATTTGGCTATTTGTACTAATATACATGTACATCATTCATGTTTAGCATTTTTTAAGTACATTCTAAGACTAACTTCTTACACAAAAAAAAAAGATCTGTTTCCACTGTCCTCTTGCTAGAAAGGCTCCGTTTTGACTGATTTGTTAAAGAAGCTTGCGGAGGGACGCATAGGCACCACAGATTACAGGCACTGTGGAAACAACGCTGCATCCAGCTGGTGGTTACTGTAACCCAAAACCACCACGTTGGAAATCACCCAATCCATACACTGTGGGAGGTGTGCATGGAAAATGGTGAGTTGCTGCTGCTACTGCACTTACCTTTTTCCCCCTATAATCATCTGTTTTAATATTTAAAAATAACAAGCTGGGAGGACTTTATGAACACTTCTGCTCCCAAAGATGATCCTTTTAGAAAAAGGCTGCTTGTTAAAATGATTACTTATTGACCAGATTCTATTGTTTTTATTTAAACAAACACTTTGTACTGTCCCATTAGTGGAAGATATAGGCAGTGGAACAAAATGGTGTATTTGTATGGAAACTTGAGGGTGATATGAGTGCATTACATCACACTCGGTCATTCTTTTTTTTCATGTCTTTAACGGCTGTTGTCTGGATCTCATGTCATCGTCTATTGGCAATGGATCTTTCAGGGACACAAAGCCAAGTATTTAGAGTCTTTACATTTAAATATTTTATGGCCATACAAATTAAAAATAAATGAACAACCAGTCAACTGAGTATAATGGGGAAGTTCTGAGCCAGGACTGTAAATAATCTGAGTGTAATTTCATCAATTTGAGATGCAATCTGCAACATTTCTTTTGACATGTTAATGGGTTGTATCATTTGGAAACCAAATCGTGACTCACATTCTTGATTCTTCATTACACAGAGGTCACGGTTGAGAGTGAACTTTTCTCTTCCACATTCTCTCGATTTTCATTTATTACCACTTGATGGGATTTCAATGTGAATAACTTTAGAGTGTGGCGAGAGAGATAATTAAATGCAATTTCTAATGGAAGAATGCCAGCGTTTGGCAAAGGTCTGATTACATTACCAATTGTTGACTGTGAAAACGAGGTTGGAATTGAGTGATCAAAATATGAGCAGAGCATTCAATCTGATTATAAGACAGTGTTTTGTGTTAATGTTCTATTTAAAAAAAAATGGTGGATTGTGAACAATCCAACAAGCAATAAGTCAAATTTGACCCGAGCCAACCCTGAGTAGTTTTAACTAATTTAGGTTAGATTATCAGTTTAACTCAGATTTTGGTTTCTGTTTGAGTTTAAAAAAAATAAAAATGTTTCTGATTAAAATAAACATTACTCATCAGACTTTTGATAGTGACTAAACTGTGAGTCTTTAACTCAAACAAGAACTCCCACAGTGGCAAAAAAAAGTAACACTGCACTCCCCAGAAGAACAACATTTAACGACTGATCTTCGGTAAAATAGAGGTTTTTGGCTGGCGAGTGCCTGTCCGGCTTTTTGTTTAGTTTGTAATCAATGGAATCCAGATCCTGCTACCTGTTTCATGTCATGTAACTGATTGAATTGTGGCGCCAATAAATGTTCCAATGAGCCAGAAAAAGAGAGAGAGAATAAAGGAAAAAGGAAAAAAACAAAGTGTTTTAGGGCAACACGGGTGTCTAAATACTTGAAAACAATTAGCTTAGAAAATCCATCAAATGGAGGCAAATATTCAGTGTTTCTGCTTTGCATCTTTTTATACTTTTTTAATTTAAATGGCATTTTCGCTTTTATGTATTAGTTCTGTTTAATAAATACTGACCTGTAATGGAATTTTGACATTTTTTGAGTTTTATTCAGACGGGAAGGCTTATTTTGTGATTTACTGTTTACCTCCTAAAACTGCGTCTCATTCCCAGACCCAGTCTTCGGAATGATTAATTCTCCTCTGTGCACATCAGACGCATCGTCAGTCTCCTCTATGTCTTCTGTGAGAATAGAGTAATTTGAAACAATTGCCATTGTGTAAATGGAAGGATGAAACAGAATCCTACCAAACGAAAGTTTTTTAGACCGAGCATCAAAGATGACACGGGGATTTATGCTCGACTGCAACAAACAAGGATAATGAGGAACATTCATGGCAGATGATGATGATGATGATACAATCTCCCAACATGCTCTGAATCCAGGAACTTTCAGGAGTTTGGGTTTAGTCCACAAGTCATTTGTACACATCTGCCAAGTCCCCTCCTTTTCTCTCCATTTTTTCTTCATCTCTTTGACTTTACATTTCTCCATTTTGATTCATTCTTTGTAACAGTTTGAAGTCTGAAACTGGACTTGGATAACCTCGGTCTGCCAAGCTGAGTGTGATAAGAAGATGCGATGCGCCGCAAGTTTTATTCCTTCTGTGGCCACGTTTGTCAGCCTCCACATTCAGCTCCTCTCCACTATCAGTTTTACTGCTGACAGCTGGAGACTGGACTCAGGGAGACGTTTGCCCATGAAATATGAGCTGCTCGGGGCATGTTTGGATTATCACAGACCTCTCCACTTAACTCACCACAACATTTGTTTCCCTGCTGAAAGGAGAGGCATTCATCACACATAGTTGACAAAAAGTGAAACAGGATTACTTTTTTTCACTGCTCCTCTTTCGGAGGTTGAGCGTGTGTCTGATTGCTGTTTGAGTGATAACAGATTTTACTTTGTACTGATGCCCCAAAATACAGCATACCTAATTATGTCATTCATTTTGATCAAATACAGTAGCTTACACTTATGTTTTTTCTGTATGCACTTGCTTTATCATATTTAGCCTTAGACATTTCACCAAATACTAAAATACATACTTCAGCAACTAATATTTTGTTGCTTTTCCTTAAACTCTTTCTTTCTAAGGTGTGAACTATTACATTAAAGTATTTGTAAGGGAACTGCCAAATAAGGTCTGGATTTATCAACTACAATGTCCTCCGGTGGGGCCCATGAGTTTGTCGCTGCTGGCCCCGGGGGCTGTGCGTGTGGTCACTGGGGGGACTCTCCCAGTTCTCCCCTATGGTCTGATCTGGAGGGGTGGGTGGACGGATCTTCCCGTGCGGGTGCCTCTTGGGGCTCTGCGCCCGGGATTCCTCTCGGGCTCTTGAGCTCTGGTCTTCCCCATGTCTGCCTCGTGTCTTGGGGGTTGGGTCCCCAATCCTCCACAGTCACTATTAAATATTCCATTGGAGAAATCTTGTATATACACACATGTTCACAACTGCTCACAGACAGGTGTTCTGATCCGGGGGTTCTGACTGGTCACTGAGTGTGTATATATGTCTATGTGTATATACTGACAATATTTATGAATGCAGGCATGTATGCATGTATATATTTATATATGCCCTCCATGTATTTATCCATTTATTTTTCAGGTGAGCAGACAGATGTTGGGTGTGTGGTCCTGTGTTTTGTTGTTGTATATTTAATATACTTCCAATCGCTATTTCAATCTTTCTATCTTTCTAATTACTTCTCTCTCTGTTTTTCTCTCTGTCTCTATTTTCTCTTCACTTAAAAAAGTCACTGATGATGAAGAAATAAATAAACTAAATAAACTAATATTTGGTTTCGTTTTCTACTGAAGTGACAAGAAAAGAAAACACACACACAGACAGACACACACACACACACACACACACACACACA
>NW_013952444.1:1431197-1438116 GCF_001266775.1 Austrofundulus limnaeus
ATTCCAGTGAAATATATTTATGTTTGTGGTTGTAATGTGACAAAATATGGAAAAGTTCAAGGGGTATGAATACTTTTGCAAACCACTGTACTTCTAATCGCTATTTCAGTCTTTCTATCTTTCTAATTACTTCTCTCTCTGTTTTTCTCTCTGTCTCTATTTTCTCTTCACTTAAAAAAAGTCACTGATGATGAAGAAATAAATAAACTAAATAAACTAATAATATTTGGTTTTGTTTTCTACTGAAGTGACACAAAAAAAAACTACAATGTCCTCATCCTAATTTTTTCTTGGTCTTGGTCAAACTCTGGTATTGGGTCAGACTCTGGCTCCAACATAAGGTTGGATGGACAAGTCTTCCCTTGTTGAAATATTTGAATTAAATTGTAAATAAAATGATTCTGCGAGATAGAAAATGCTAAACCCCACTCTCAAGCTGAGTAAACCGGTCTGGAAGCCGGAAGGGGGTGGAGCTTAAAGCATCTTAAAGGAACAGTAACAAAACAAGCTGTTGAACCACTCATCAGAAAAGGGGTGAAAGATGGGCTGGTAAAGTTACTATAGGAAAGATATCCGGTGTTGCATGAAATCCAGTTCCCCTGTGAAAATCTTTTCCCCCCTGCTGGTTAACCTTAGAGAGAATCACTGGTCCAGCCCTCCCAACACAGGGTGAACAGATTTTCACAGGGAAACTGAATTCCTTACACCAGTCAGACATAAGCATTGTAGTTCCACTTTATAAAGACCCTAAATGGTTTAAATATGAAAACGAAGGATTTAAAAGAATAATATGTCTACTTTAACACAGAAATAAAAATAAAAGAACAAACCAACAGATTGCAAACAAACTTGATCTTTTTCCAGGTTGTTTTTGCTTCATCTAATGGTATTTTGTACAAATGGTCATGCAACACGTTGCATGGCATTGATGTGCTAAGATTCTTTTAATCAATTGCTCATTTTTTCTTATAGTTCTGGTTTTACCATATTTTACAGATAAAATATAAAGTGCTGGTCCCAATGGAAGTTGTGCAAATCAGATCTGAATGATGTCTCGTAGAAAAAAGTTGTCCAGGTTTTAGGTTTTATTTTAAAATGTCAAGTAACACAGTGGTTTGTATCACTACTTTCATGTTGCCTGTCACTCGCTTTTCTTTTTTATCCCAAGTTAGCTGTTTTAAGTAGTTTACCTCAACAAATTTCAATTTCCCTACACATAAATCCATTCCTAGGTGATCTTATCTGGGTGCCATATGTCCCTATAATAAACGTGCCCAGACGAACATACATTCCACTCTGTGATTTTGTGGTCAGAAGTGTCTGCTGCACATCCCACTCCACCCTCACCCAGCTGCATGGTGCCTTCTAGCCTCATAATTATTGGTAAGAAAAAAATTCTTCAGGTTGTGTCTTCTTCTGCAGACAAAGTGCTTGTAACTTTTTTTTCCATATCCCATCATATAGATGATAGGAATCGTGTTTCTGTCTTATGACAATAATTACAGTTTGTCTCAAAGTTGTGTTCACCTGCGTTTAAAGGTTTGCTTGAACGCTGAACACCTTGCAAACGTCTGCATTCTGCATGAATGCTGGCTTTAATGCTGCAGAGAAAAAAATAATAAATCAAATTCAAAAAATAGCAATAGGAAGTATTTTTTTGTTGGTCTCAACACTGCTGTGTCTTAGAACTGAAGGTTTCTTTGATGAATGGAAGTATTTTATAATTTGGAGTTAAACCTAGATTTGTGGGAGGATGATTGTTTTCTTTGGTGTTAAAAATATTAAATATTAATATCATACAATTCAAAGTTACATGACTGGCAATAATCCTAAAACATTTATCTTAATTTTGACTTGTTTGAATTGCTTGGACATATATAATAAACACATAAAGACATGTTTTGCATAAAATGTCAGTCTTGGGAAAACTATACATTACCTGTGTATTGGTTAAACATCCAAGTGTGGCACATTTATTACATCTACATGTGTTTAAGAGTTTGTGTCGGGCTCAAGAACCCAAGTGACTCTGAGTCCTCAGAAGGCAAAACCAGCTCAATGTTACTGGACAGCAAAAAGAATTTCTGTCTGAAACTTGAAAGCACTGATTAAAGACTGCTTCCTATAGAATAACAAAACCACTGGGCAACGTTTTCAAGACATTTTTATTTTTGCAGCTGCACTTGTTTGAGCCGTGCATAGAGCAGGGACTTATTATAGAATAATTATACAATGTCATCTTGGCCCGCATTTTAGCAAATGCACCACTTGTAATCATAAGCTTCTAACTACAAAGTCTGCAGGTCTGAAGCCAAGCCTTCTTGAAAATTGTACAGTATCTTAGGAACTGAAATCTGGACATGTGTCAGTACATTCTGGCTGACTGAGCCAGGCTGTTTGAAAGCGAAAACTAAAGAGTTCATGTTTGGTTATTCACGTTTTTATTTTTTCTGCCAGTGAACAGAGACTGACATTCTGGATCACATCCACAAGAAGCAACATGAACAAGAGGTTCTGACTCCACCAAAAAAAAACTTAAAACAAAATGTATCAAAACTAAACAAACAAAAAGTCTAAAATTTCTCCGAAACCAAAGTCCAGATGGTTGAATAAAGCTTCGACTAAATGCCATGCCTTTCAAACTGATCATAGATTATTACTTTAAGCAAGTCAAACAATTTGTCATAACAAATGTAGCTGCAGACAAGACATTTTAAGCCTAAAAAAATTCTAAAACCTCATCCATCCATCCATCATGCCTGCGTCTTCCTTGTGCGAAAGGCGGGGTACACCCTGCACAGGTCACAAGTCCATCAAAGAGCCACATAGACACAAATCATCCACACGATTTCAAGTTAATTCCACTACATCTTTTCAGTAATGCCAGCATTAACTTTTATCACGTTAGAACAAAAAGCTGCACGGTTCATGTCTCTGTTTTCTGTCCTTTGAAAAACAAGTCAACACTAACTGACATATGAATCAGCTTTGTGTCGGGTCAGTTCCACTGAACTGTTAAAATCTGTCTTTCAGACCAATAAACACAACTCTATGGCTACCACCTGTGCTTCCAGTCATCTCTTAACAATGGTTATTATCAGGCTCGAAAGCTTTACTGTCACAAAAACAAATTAAAAAATAAATAAATAAATAAAACTAATTAAGGAAACTCCCAAACTCTGGAAAACATTTCATTTTGGCAAATGTTTTTGTTACGGAGCTGTGCATGGGTTATTTGGTTGCCTGCTAATTCAGGAAATGTCTACAACTCCACCCCAGCTTTATTATACATATTGTGTTGCATTTTATTTATTTATTTATTTATTTATTTATTTATTTATTTATTTATTTATTTATTTATTTATTTATTTATTTATTTATTGTAAATTGCGCTTCCTACAGCACCTATTGATTTAATCTGTCTTACTGGCTCGACAGTTTGCACCGGGATGCAGTGATGCTCCGACTGATGCTGTAACTTTTCTCTATCAGTGCGCTGGGGGGCGGGCCAAGAGAGAGCTCTCCAAACTCTTGATTTGATGAGCTGCGAGTTTCCGACTGCTAGAGCCCTAAAATCTGTTCAGGTTCAGCTTGCGTTTGTCCTGCCTCCTCACGGTGCACAATTCTCAGGGAGGAAAGTATCCTGCGCTTTTTTTTTTTCTTTTTTCTTTTCATGAAAGCCCTTAACCATCAGTGTGAGCGCTGGGCTTAGGGCTGGGGGGGCGCAAGTGAATCTGAGGGGCCCGGTCTGACTGAAAGAGAAATCCTCAAACTTTCACACATGGCGCTGTAGAATAAGCCTGCTTTCTGTGGATTTTTTTACAAAAAAAAGGAAGGGGGAAAAAAGTCGCCCGTTTTCAGTGTAGCTGCGGGCGCTTCACCATGGAGATGCAAAGATGGACTATCAGCTGGAAAACGAAAAGGCGTCAATGGGATTCAACGTTAGCCGCTGTGATCACGTTAATTTTAACCCTTCAAACTTCAATTGTTAAAGCAGGTAAGGTATTGGTTTTGGTTGCACGTGTCGCTGTGGAGAGTTCAGGGCAGCCAAAGAGCGTCCCACAGCCTGACGATGGCAGTGGTAGTCACCAGCTGTCTCTAAACTTTTAGCTTCACGTTTTGTTCTATTTTTCCACATTTTAATATGATTCTTTAATGGTCAAAAGTTATTTCCTCTATACATTAAAAACATCAAAAGTGTGCATCATGTAACAGTGATGTCACCCAATATCCACGGTTCTTTTTATTTGAGTTTGCTGTGCCAGTGTGCCTTAATGCTTAGAGATAAATAAAAAAAACGTTTACTTCGTAATTTGTTGTGCAAAAATGAACAGAGTAACTTCTAGTTGGTCTAATGCTTGACATCCAGGTGTGGTCAGCAGCGACAGTGCTCGTATGTTAATTATCACACAAATACTTCAGTTTTAATCTGTGCGTAAAAATTATCACTGACAACATTAATGATGATCAATTGCTGGGATGATTCAAAAATATATATTTTAATCTGTTGTGTAGGACATAAATCAGAGTTTATTGCAGGAAAATAGGATTTTATCTCAGCCCATCACTTGGAAGTCGCTGGAAACATTTACGGTTTTACGCACGACTTTTACGCACGACATTTGGCAAAAGAACAGGGTTCTCGCATATGGAACAAATGTTTACACATATTCAGTATAATACAAAAAGTCGTGAAACTGGCATATTTTTTGCTAATTATTTCAAATACATTTTTCCTGTTAAAATATGGCACCTGTTTTGTGGTTGAGCAGTATGACTAATTAAATATTGTTTTGATATACTTTAAAACTTTATATAATAGCTGGGCACAAGATTGGAATTCTCTGAAAAAAATCGTCTTCTGGCTCAAAGTAAAGTATCACCTTTTTTCCACATTATTCAGGCTCCCACTGAATCCAAGAAGGGGCGTTAATGGAAAAGAAAGGGGGGAAAAAAGTGCAGTATTTTCTTTGCTTAAAAAGACACGCATGGGTCACATCAAATACTTTCCTTTGTGGAATCATACAGAGAGCCACTTTGCCAGAACAGACTGGTATACTCAAATATTTATTTGCATATATTCTGACATCTGACATTTGTCACCAAATAAATAATAGAATATATTTCAAATAATTTAAAATTAAAGTTATTTAACAAGTTTACATCTGATATAGTTCCTTTGATGTGATGATTTAAACGCTAAAATAGCTGTTTATGATCAGTGCTGAGTCAGCAAAACCCAATTTTCTGCGATGCACAGTTGATCATAATAGCAACCCAAAAATAAAAGAATCAAATTGCTGTGGCATGTTTGCTGATTACCCAAAACTCTGCATATTGATAGATACTTAGGCTAGCCATAATTGCATGATGTGCTAGCAAACGTTTACAGGCTTTCCAGGGTGCTTTAATTGCCGCCTGCGTTGCCAACTCTCAGTAGATGGCAGTGACGCAAAAAGACAGACGAGACATCCCGAGATGCTGCTGCATGACCACAGAGCCACAGAGACACTGTGTTCGACTGTCACAAGTCTAAACATTCATGACTCTGATGAGTTATGATTTTTTTTCTGTGTGCTTATAGAAGTGAAAATGGAATGTTAATGCTTGAAGGTGTCTCATAAAATGGCTTTAATGGTTTAAGCAGAGGGACTTTCATGTCAACACATGTTCCATATTACACATTAGGAGCTTGTTAGAAAGGCAGATAGTATATCACAAGTCTGTGACACTACCTTCAAATGTATCATTAAAAATCAAAGACTGACAAATTACCCCCCTGACAAGACTGTGGAGAGACAGCTTTGGTACCTTTGGCACAAGAGAACTGTCTGCTCTCTCTCTTGTGGGTTCACATCCTTATCATTAAAATATGGTTTGTTTCTTTTTTGAGAGTAAGGGTGAAAGTCTTTTTTCTGGATGTGTTGAAAGGACAGCGTGCTGTCTGGACTTTCTCAGAGTCTGAAAAAGTTCAAAAGCCATGCCCACTCATTCAGGGTCTTTAATGGTTTTGGGATATTGCCTGTTTTTTCAGGGCTTCTGTAGAGCAAAGACTATGAGAGAGCAGGGGGGCTGAGCAGTGAGGGGGTGCTGGTGGGTGCGTCGGGGGGGGTTCTTGGCCACTTCAGCACATCTGGAATATATGAGGCCTTGAGGTATGCAGTAATGCAGAAAGGCATTCTGAAACTCACAAAGAGACATTTAGTCCAAGCTCTCTCTCTCTCTCTCTTTTTTTTTTTTTTTTTTTTGGAGGACCAGTAGCGCTGTACTTGAGACAATATTTAGAGGAACCACAGACTATTTTCCTTTTGATGAGCCATTTTGTGTGAGGTTTTTAACCTGGCACGTGGTGCCTCCCTTTTTTCCCTCCCTCTCCAAACGATTGCATTCTACTCTTTGGCAGTGTTACGTACGCAGATATTTTTACGCCCTCAGTTGAGGGATTTTAGCTCAAAAAAATCGATAAACAAGTTTCTAATAATGACTTCTCTGCAGTTTTTTTTAAATACAAAGATTACACCTTCAGTCCTTCTCATCCCCTCCAAATCAGCTCATTTTCAGAATTCAACTGAAGAGGGTTTGAATCACAGCTCAGGCATTATTGCTCACCATAAAGGTTGCATCAGGATGGAGCCTTCTCACTTTGGTTTCATGTATGTTTTAGTTAGGGGGTAAAGGGAGTGGTGCCAGCACCATAATGACTCCAGCATGTGGACTTTTGGCTCCACCTATCAGAACCTCTTCTGGTCTCTGCAAGCAAATACTGCACAATCAGCACTTCCTGTTCTTTTGTGCCCAGTGACTTAGAAAGTGGAAGATGCCTGAAAGGTTAAGGAAATAAAATTGTTGTAGTGCTTTATTTTTAAAAAAATATTGAAAAGTTGTAGGTTGGTACCATATATAAGATAGAGCATTTATG
>NW_013952444.1:1438126-1462684 GCF_001266775.1 Austrofundulus limnaeus
ATATATATATGCCTTTATAAATGCTCCTTCGTTATACTTTATTGGATGTATTTAGAGTTTAGACCTCAATCACTTTTATTTTACTTTATTTTTGTCATATTCAGATTTTTGTTTTTCCCTTTTACAAAAAAGTGTCTCATGTGACCTTTGTCTGCCTTTTTGTTACAAGTCCTGTTGGGCTTGTAGGTTTCAAGGGTCATCATTCCGACACTGTTTATCATTTTTGAGCATTTCAGTAAGGCACGTTCTGCCTCTCGACTCAGTGGAAAACAACAGATGAGTCAAGCGACATCTAGACACAGCTATGGTGATATTTGTTGCTTTTGTTGCTGGGGTTTCTGTAACAGTTAAACAAAATAGCTTTCAGTGCTTTTTGGTAGACAGAGTGAAGTTTATAGAAAAGATTTTTCTCATGGTCTTTGGTCAATTTAGTATTTTGGCAACGCTGTCCTCGTGTGCCTTGGTGCTTTTTCAGAGTGTCTGTAACACTAGATTTATTTTCACTTGCCATTGGTTATATCCATTATAAGCCCCAATATCCTCCCAAGTTCATAGTTTAATTTTAGGTGATTTAATTTAGGTTTTTTTTTTAATTCAAAGTTTGACCTGAAGCAGAAATTCCTAAAATTACTAAAATGATGTTTAATAAAATGACAACATCCGTAGGATTTCTTGGTTGTTTTATAATATAGCTAATATTAGTTCAACGTTAGCTCAAAAATACTTTAAAATGCAAAGTCTTGACATTCTGACTGCAAACATAAGCTGTTTGTTTGGCTTGTGGTCTTTCTGATTGGCATCATGCCTCCAAGCTCATCAGAAAAACAATTAAAAAAAAGATTTCCCACATGTCACTTTAACTTTGAGTCAGATGGAGAAGTTTCTCACTATTTTACCTGACACTAAAACACAAGTAACAGAATAGTTACAGATGCCAAATAAAAGCCACAATGTTCAACTTTGTTAAAATCATACTTCTCAGTAGTTTTGTTTATCCATATTCATTTCTATCTCCAGCAGCATCTTGGTTTGATGGCCTCTGCTCACTGGGTATTTTTCAAACAAATGCAGCCTCTGGCAGACACGCTTTAATCACAGATGACGCCAACACTACTGTTTATTCCACAGCATTAAAACAACATGCTCAGTGCTGTTCATCACGTTGCGGCTAACGGTGTGCACGGAGGAAGGACTTCTATGAACAGCACCAGGAGACAAAGATAAAATGAGGAGAAAGAAAGTGAGAGTGAAGGACCAGGGATGTATAATTACGCATGTCAAGGTTGGGCATTTTGGACACACCCACTCATTCAAAATGAATGGGTATGAGTGACCAAAGCCTTCATTCTTCTAAAACACAGTATTGGCGGTGGTGGTGCTTGAAATGTCATTTATTCATGTACTTTTGGTTAGACCAAAGCCTGATTCAGCTCTTTGTTATTTCAGTATCAGCAAGTAAGTCCAGTGTTCCATAAAACACCTCGTAGTTGAGTAAAAGTACAAATATTTTACCTTAAAATTACAATGGTAAAAGTTAGACTCCCATGAATATTACTTGAGTAAAAGTCATAAAGTATCTGAAATTTACTGTACTTAAATAACAATTTTTGATATAAAATGTACAAAACTATTAAAAGTAAACGTACTGGGTACACTCTAAAAATGAAATGTTGGATTTACTTAACCATGTTATGTTACCTGGTTCCACTTAACTGAGTTGAGTAAATTCAAAGCAACATACTCAAGTTCTTTGGCTAAAAAAATTTGTGTATTGCTTTGAATTTACTCAAATCAGTTAAGTGGAACCAGGTAACATAACATGGTTAAGTAAATCCAACATTTCATTTTTTACAGTGTAAAAGTGAGCCATTAGAAAGTACAAAATGGCATTTATAAGGGTGTTTAAAATAATATGCTAAAGGCTATAAAACCTGTAATGTTACTGCTAATGTTGAAAAAGTTAGGATACACAGATGCATATATACGGTTATCTTCATGTACATCTTAAGCTAGTCAGAGGTGATGTGATTTGTGTCATGTGCAGGTGTGATGGACCGCTAACATCCAATATGGTGTCAGGATGCACTTACTGTATACTTCTCCAACCACAGTTAAACTCACTCTACTCAAGAGGCACCATATATCGGAATGGGTTTTTGTTTTATTTTTTTAAATAAGAACAAGCTGGAATGAAGCAACAACTTTCTACTTCTTACCTTTTTTCAAACGAAATTAGTACAAAGTGCAGAAAATTGTGTGAAAATGTAGCAAAAAATTGGCTGATTATAGATAACCAAAATTTATACTTAAGTAAATAAGTCATCCTTCATACCCTATGTGGGTACAACTGCTATATTGGTTTTATGGCACCTGGTGGTCTCCTATCCAATTACTAACCAGACCCAATCCTGTTTAGTTTCCAAGAGTCAAATGAGATCTGGTGTGTTCAGGGTGGTATGGCCACTCAGGGGCCAAGAAACAAAGTATTTTTACTTTGGTGCTTTACACTTCTAGGTCTAATATTTACAGGAAAGCATTGTGTGAAAAGCTGCATTGTTGTAGTTTTGTCTTGACAATAAATGTGTAATGGCTTTTTTTCCCCATGTTTCAAAAATGTATCAATCTATCTTCATTTAAAATTAAGGAATGAAAAATTTAGAAGTAAGAGTAACAAAATAAAACTAACTGAAAGAGAAAGAAAAAAATGAAAAGACAGCAAGGATGATGAAGGTTGAGTCCAAAATGAGTGTTTTACACAAATTATCACGGAATGAAACTTTCAGTCATTTTTCTTACATGATTTTTTAATTGAGTCAGGAGGCAGTACTTTGCATCGTCATAAAAAGAGCTTTGGGATCATATATCTGAGCTTTTATTGTAAAAAAAAAACTAAAGCCAGCTTTTAGCTGCATATAAGCTGAACATTCTGAAATGCAGAATAAGGTATCCTCCAAATATTTATCCATGACTATAATTTTTACACATCAGCACAAGCAGTTTCTGTAAGACGTAGAGACCATATCATTATGTTATTACTACCTCCTTCCATACCCCTCAAAGAATAACTGACAGTTTTTCCACCACGGGGTATGTATATTATCCTTGTTAAGATAAAACATAGAAAATACCCTCTTTCTCCTCAGAGGGTTGTAGATTGTCCTGGAACAACTGTGTTCCCAGTTCCCCTCTTAAACCCACAATCTTGCCTCCTTTAAATCAAACTGTTGCTCCTTACTTTAACAGCAGCAGGGGAGAAAGAAACAGAGAAACAGTGTTTATGACTAAAAGGTCGTTCAGATCTAAACTCCATTGATAGAAAGGAGCATTAGGAGAGTGTAAATGAGTATTTAGAAGCCCGTAAGGGTGCATCCCCCGCTGAGTTTTATTTATTCTGAGGACCTGCTGAGTGAGTTTTATCATCACGCAGATGCTGAGGCTCTTTGGCTGTAAGGCTAACAGGGGAGGGCAATTATGTCTGCTGAATGGTTGCTAACACTTTTATTGCTCTTCTACCAAGGCAGCTCATAAATGAACAAAGGACTGAACTGACAGATTTAGCCAGCAGTCTGTGAACAGGCGAAGAGTCGTTGGTTTATTATCAACTTGCAGCCATAATCTGATGTTAACTTTGAGTATTGCTGCTTACAGTTTACTGTTCAAACCAAACTTACATTGTATTTTATACATCGTTTTAAAAAATACCTTTGTTTTTCATTGTGTCCTAATGTACGTGATGTGCTTTTTTTTATGTTAATTTGAATATTTTCCCCATGGACAAAATCTGTAGAACTTGCAATGATTTAATCTTTAACAGCAACTTTTTTGTTCCTTTATGACACTGAATACAACTAACCTATACTGTAGGTTATAACATTACTTACTGTATTACATACAGTAAGTAATGTTGATTCTATCACGATGGTACCTTTTCCAGCCTTTTCAGAAGTACAAAAATTCTATGATATTTAGAAATGTAGAGATTTGTTAGCTACATTTGCCAGTGGCCAATCCTTTCACTGAAACCGTTTGACAGAAAACTTTGGTTTTACCTCTTTTATTTTAGCTAGATTTGAATATCTTTCTATCTTTTCACCCCAATGCAGTTTTTCCTCCAAAGACATTAAGGAAAATGGGTGAGATAATAAATAACCCATCTGGTTTATGTTAAACTTACCCACCATCGTACCAACCAAAGCCAAACCACACCCACATACGCTCACACTGGTGGCACATTATTGTGCTGTACATCCACCCTCATTGGATACAGCTTGTGGCCTTGGGCTGAACCAAATCAGCCCTAAGGAGCAGTAAACTTAGGGGGCGGGACCGGACATCTGTCAATCATTCTGTACCATGAAATACATTAAATGAATGGGGCTGTAAACAGTTAGCCCTTTGGAAATACCTTGAGATTTTCTTCAAACTGTTTTGCACGAGTTTTGTTGCAAATTCCACAAATAGTAATATGATATTTCTAATGTATTTTTATTCGGTATTTCAGCACCAGCTGAACAGACTGAAATTCTACAGTTTGAATTTCTGTCTAAACCCTCACTAAGCTGGACTTTCACTACAGAGTTTTGAAAATAACTAAACATATTTGCATTTCAGATTTATTTATAAAAATTTATACTCACAATTTCAGTTTGCCCAGATCACTCAGATAAATAAGAAAAAACACAAGTAAAGTACTTCTTAATGCTGCACAAGTCTATTCTCACAACAAATCACTGATTCACAACATTTATGTATAATACAAATTTAACCAGTTTGTTTCTTTGTTTCCTCAGCTGAACCAGTGGATGTACTAAAAGCGTTAGACTTTAAGAGCTCTCCTGAAGGAGTCCAGAAAACTCCCGGTTTCTGCACAGTCCGACGAGGATCCAAACCTGACATAGCTTACAGAGTGGGGAAAACGACTCAAATCAGCGCTCCAACCAAACAGCTCTTCCCAGGTTTGTATCAGGACATCACACTTAAGGACTCATTTTAGTTACAGCTAAATACACGAAACTTATGAACATGAACTTTGTAAGGGAGAATAAGTTTTTTATCTTTCTAAACAACAGATTCTAATAAAAAATAAAAAGCAGCTTGTGGCCGATTGTCTTTGCTCGTTCTGTTGCTTTAAACTAAAGAACACAAATGAATCGGGACATAAATCAAGTGAGTTTAAAAAAAAAACGTGTTCAGTTTTTAAAGTCCTATGACACGTGTGTTCAGATGTTGTGATTTGAATCTTTATTTTGATATTTATTTGAAAGCAGCTTGTAGGCCTGCTCTGAAAACCTTATAGGCACTCTAAAACTAGATGTTTAGGCTGATTTTCTGTTTACATTTTTTTTTCACATTTTAATAATGATAAATATATGTCAATGATTCTGGTTATTGTCATAGGCAAAGTACACATTATAATTATTTAAAACTTATTTAAATTCTTATAGAGAAAATAGTAATTAACAAAGTAAAAAGTTGTTTAAACTGAAGTTTTTTGGAGCAGAACAAGTAATATTGAAACATCTCAAAAATGATCAGTGGTGTTTAGGTGAAGTGTATGAAAGTCACTGGCCTTCAGCAGGAACTTGAAACATTTTTTTCTTGTACATCATAATCCACTGCTTGGATGGCTCTAATTAAACTGTTTTTATTCAAATGAATCCACTTGAAAAATTGCTTTATTAAGATACTAATTGATTAAACTAAAGTGACTTATCTTTAWTAAATAACGAAATGCAGAACATTTAACCTTTAACTGATGCTTGCTTGCTGCCAGGTACTGATAATCTTTTTAAGATATAGAAATAAAAACGTTTTATAATGCTTCCATAAAATGGATAATGACATATAGCAACACAAGTCACATAACTTTGTGGCTTGTTATTTCTTAATTCCTGGTGCAAAGTGCTGAAAGAGCCTCCAGTGGCCCACTTATTTCAAAAATGACTTGGCAAGAGGGGCTGGAGAAATGTAGCTGACAGAGTTTCATTACATGAATTGTCCCCCACCTTTGCTGTTTTCTTTTTTTCTGAATTTAGCTCAACCTTAAAGAATAAAATCGAAATTAAAGCCAAAGTAAACTGAGGTATTACCAAATGGACATCTAATTGTAGGCTTAAACTGCCAACATGTCGTTCAGTAAGGGGAAATTTGAGGATGAAGTTAAGGAGGTGACATTTGAGCTGCCACCACGTGACAAAATGTCACCAGGCAAAATAAATAAATTATTAAATTAATTAAAAAGTGAACTTTTATTTGATCAGGATTAAATGAAGCAAGTTATGGTTTTAAAAATATGACTTTTGTTTGAAATATTTTATTTACAGCTCTTGTAAAACTTGTGACTGTAAATGAAGTTATTTCAAGGCACCGTTTGGCCTCCATCATAAATCCAGCTGGACTTTAGATTTTAATGTGACTGACGAAGCTAATAAACTTGGCAAAGCTTTATTTAGTTTTTATTATACAAGTGCCTCTGTAATGACAATAAAGAGGGATGTGTGAAATAGAGTAAAAATAAATTCTGACAGAGTAATTTTATTCTGTACTAAAGTAACAATCAACCCCTCCCATGTGGTTTTATACCAACATGTTACATGTTGATAATTTTATTACTTTTTTAATCTTCTGCTCTTTACTAATATGTTTGCTTTCTTGTTCTCCCTTCAGGAGGGATTTTCCCTGAAGATTTCTCTATTCTTTTTACCATCAAGCCGAAGGCTGGACTGCAGTCCTTCCTTTTGTCTGTCTACAACCACCAAGGCATCCAGCAGCTCGGCGTGGAGGTGGGCCGCACCCCCGTCTTCCTGTACGAGGACCAGCACGGCAAACCCGCCCCAGAGGAGTACCCTTTGTTCCGCTCCATCAACCTTGCTGATGGCAAGTAAGTGACTGCTTCCCGAGAAGCCTTCAGAGCAGAGGAGGTAGAACGTGGGTGGTTGGGCTTTTTGTACTTCCTGAATCCACTGTGCCTTCTTGTTTGATCAAACCAACTCTTGGATTTTAGGTTTGGACTAAAAAAAAAAACTCCACAGAGTGTTTTGTGAAGATTATCTCAGTAACAAAGCGGCGCTGTTTGAGGCTCATCTTAATAATCTGATTAAGATTTATAGGTCATATTTTATGATAAAAGAAAATAAAAACAATCTGGTTGAAGTATTTTCTCAAGCTTTTTTTTTTCTGGCCCGGAGAACTGTCTCACAACACTGCACATTTATTATCACCATATGTTTGTTCAAGCATTAATACCACATGGAACAAGTCAGACAAGAATGGCAAAATAAATTGCAGTTAACAATTTAATGACAGTCTTTGTTTGTTCTTGATAATTTACAGCAGTGGTGCAGTGATATGGTGTAATGGGCAGAATCTTCGTGAACTGCATAGCTCTCCAATGATGCTTATACAAACCACTCTTAAACACCGCCATTAATCATTTACATAAATGCTAACAGAAATGTCTTAACTAAAAATCTCCATTTGACCATTTGGCTGCAATATATTAGCAAATAAAAAGCATTACAGTGTAATATTACTGTATGGTCATTGCTTCTGTTAGTACTTTTTAGATTCACGTATTTTGTAGAACCTGTTACATAGTTAATTTTTAGATACTCTGATTCATACTCAAAATTACGAACTGTGTTGATATTTTTAGGACTAGTTCAACATTTTTAAAATGACATTAACTTTCTTTTGTGCTGAAAGTTCATTTCCTTTTGTTATGTATATAAGGCATAAGTAATGGAGCAGATAACTGCATGCTTCCTGTTATATAATTACCTCCCTGCTGGCAGACCAGGTTGGGTCTCAGTATCGTTTTTTTTTTTTTTCTCGAAATAACGTTCCCATCCCTCACATAGACTCTTAACTTTCTTATAGGACCGACCGGTGTGTGTCAAACACATTTTTTTACTTGCTAACGTTTCTTTTGAAGTTTTCTCTTGCTCACAGCAGATCACCTGTTGTCCAACTACCATAGTAGATGCAATTAAAGTCTATCTGCAGGATCAAAGATGAACTAGAGGCAAATAGCTTACTACACTGCAGTTACAGAGCAAAGACTTGGGCTTTGTGTGAAAAATATATGAATATGAAATAATTTTTATGTTTATGAAACATAACCCTGATCAGCGAATACCATCTGATTGTACAGAAAATGCTTGTAGTAGAAAGCAACAAGCTAAAGTAAAACTCAAGCAAACAAACATTTTTTATCCTATATTTATAAAAATGAGATGCTAACAGTACCCAACCTCAAAAATCATTAGATATCCTCTTTGGATCACATATATTTGCAACTATAAACACAGGAAATACAAAAAAGCATTGACATTCAATTTCTTTTTCCTAAAAAGATGGCATCGAGTTGCTATCAGCGTTGAGAAGAAGAGCATTACCATCATCGTAGACTGTAAGAAGAAGGTGACCAAGCCACTGAGAAGAAGTGACCAAGCTGTGATCAACACGGATGGCATTACTGTTTTTGGTACCAGAATCCTGGATGATGAGGTCTTTGAGGTAAGAATACATTTGCTTTTATTTTTTATTATATGTGTGAACTATGGAAACAAATGTGCTTTTAAATCCTCCTGTTTCACATTTAAATCCTTCATGAGGTCTATATAAAGTGGAACTGAAATGCTTTGGTCTGAATTCTTTCTTGTTGTACACTGCAAAAACTGTCCATCTTACCAAGTTTTAAAATCTTGTATCCAGCCAAAAAGTCTTTTTGATCTTGTTTTGAGACTGATTTACTAAACAAGAACTGATTGTGTAAGAATAACGATCTTGTTTTCAGAATGTGTACTATTATTCGTCTTGTTAGCCTGAAATTTTTTACTCAAATCAAGTCAAAATATCTGCCAGTGGAGTAAGAAAATTTTGCTTGGTAAGGTTCTTGAAATAAGAAAAAAATTTAGTCAAATCAAGTATTTCATGAAGTCTTACCAAGTAAAATTTTCTTACTCCATTGGCAGATATTTTGACTTGATTTGAGTCAAATTCTCAGGCTAACAAGACAATCTTACATATTCAGAAAACAAGATTATTATTCTTACACAATCAGTTCTTGTTTAGTAAATCAGTCTCAAAACAAGATCAAAAAGACTTTTTTGGCTGGATATAAAATTTTCAAACGTGGTTAGGTGGACATTTTTTGCAGTGTAACTCCACAAGCCCCTCTTTTACCCCTTTTCTGAGGTGTGTCTCAGATCAACTAATTTCCAGGCTGTCTCTTTAAATGAGTTCCAACGAGGCGCTTCACACTCCACCCACTTCCAGCTTCCAGAGCTTTCCATTTTAGTTTGATAGAGGGCTTTACGACTATATAGCGATGCAGCAACATTTTTTTTTTTACAATTTATTTGAAAATATATCAACAAGGGAAGACTTGTCCATCCAGCCTTACATGTTGGAGCCTGAGTCTGACCCAGAGTGAGCGGAGAATGAAGATGATAAAATTGTAGTTGATAAGTTCAGACCTTATCTGGCAGTTCCATTGCAAATAATTTGACCTAATAGTTCAGAAAATGTCACAGAAAATAGAGAAAACTGAACTGGTTGAAAAAAAAAGATCCAAATAGAACATAAAGATATCTACGCAGAACTGGGAAGGATTAAATTCCAATTTTCTGCACTCAGAGAGTCCAAGTAAACAGAAAAATGCATTTAACGGCTAAAAAAGTGGATTTTTCCAGTTGCATCAAAGTCACTGAAGTCTTCGTCATCAAAAGCTGATTAGATGATTGATGGTGTATTTGTGGTATGTTGATATAACGTATAAAGCTTAATTAGGTTTATTTTGAGAAAAGCTAGCATAGCAACTGGTACCCAGAATCTTTGTCCTTCAGAACTCATGACTTCACACAGGCCCCTCCAGTGCAAGTATCACTGCCCCCTGGTGGTTCAAGAATTCCAGTATATTGTTTTACCTTTCAAAATGCAATTACTTTGAACAACAAAAAAAATTAATTTTCTATCCTAGAATATAATGGTCAACATTCCATATATTTTTATCAGTGTGGTAAACAGTCCTAACAGTAAACAAGAGAGTAACAAAACACCCCTGTTAGCTACTATTTTCTAACACAAGTATCTTGATGGTCTTTTAGTGTTTTCAGGAATTTAGGAAGCCTAACATTGTGGCATCATGGAGTAGTAACTATACAATATAGAACATAGCTTTCATTCTATTCCTAACTGGTGTATATATTCAGCAAAGGAGTTTATTTCTCTCTTTAAAATACTCAAACAGACCCTAAAGAAAAAATAATAGCATTTTCCAGTCATTACGTCACATTAACGATTACCTCAATGGAAGCCATATAATGTATAAAATAGTAAGACAATTTAGTGATAGATTGCATTGGTCTGTGTTGCATGCCTGTTAAAAGGTTACTTGCAGTGCTCATGGTGTTTCTCTGCTGTCAAAAGAGGCTAAACTTACTGAAATCCTTGACTTAAAGACAAAAGTCCTTACAAAGGCACTTTTTTTTCCAAAATGCATAATAACATTCAGACTTCAGAATGTACAGGTTTTATTTGGTTATGAACTAGAGATTGCAGCTTCAAAGACTGCACAGGTTGCTTTGTGCTGAGCCTACAGCCAGCATGGAAGACAACAGGCCTCCTTTGATGTCTGCACGTGGAATGTATGCTAAGTAAAGCAGCCTGCTAACAGTTTGCCTCCAGGTCAGAGATGACTTTCCACTGTGAAGCCAGTTGAATGTGCAATGCTTCTTTGCACCACTAATAGGTTTTTGGCAGGCAGATAATGTTGGATCTATGGATAATGAACATCCAGACAATATGAGGTCATGACAGTCAGTATGATCTATATATTTCTTTTGTACATATTGTATTGATTTACTATACTAAAGCAAATTAGTTTCAGAAAGTATGACTGGCTGCCACAAAAAATGTGGATTGTAATTAAAGTAATTTGGGTAATTAGAAGATAAGACGATACTAGCAGACTTAAGACTTTCTATTGGTAGTATATTTTCCAGAGCAGCTATTTGGCTCATTGTTTAAACACACATTTCGCTAAATGGTGTTAAATTACCAAGTAATTTGTTGTGTTCTCTTTCCAAACTTAGAGGAGAAAATAAAACCTTTTGTTCCACCTTTTTTTTAAACGTTGCAAGATAGTTTTAATATTTGCTTTAAATTAAAAAAAAGTTTGTGGTCTCTAAATGTATTTAAAACTATAATTATTACTACAAATTGAATGTTAACCTTTGAATTGCTGATTAACAAAAAGGCACTTTTGGGCAAACTTAAAGGTCTGCCAGCTCTGACAGACTTGTGCCAGGTGTTGGGTTTTCCTCATGGATCATTGAAGTTCAACAACTAAAGGACAAAAATTTGTAGCGCTCATGAATCTGCAATTTAAATTATTGAGCTTAGCTGACTGAAAACAGCTTTTGAACACTTGGCTACATTACTGCACTGAATTGCATATGCAGGTGTCAAAGTTGGAAGCACAGGCAACACCAAAGTTTTGAGGAAAATATGAGCAGTGTGTGCAGATCTGGCTAGAGTTGCACAGATGTTTAAGAGATATGCTCACTGATGCTTTTTTTCACTTTCTACACTTTTTAAATATTTGAAGTTAAGGTGTTAAATTTGTTTGATGATAATTGTTTGTTTAGAAGTGATACAATTAAGATTAGTTATTGAGTTTTCCTGAATGTCTATGCATCCACAAGGTGACAGTCATATAAGGAGGGTTTAACTCCTGTTATAACTGCGATGCAGATTGATCCAAAATGTCATCCCTGGAGCAGGACAGTTTCTGGCAGAGTGAGTCTCATGCACCCAGGTTGTTAAATGAATCATTGTTTATAATACGGTTGAGTTGTCAGAAAAAAGAAAAAAAAAAGATGACTTTTTCTCAAATATCTTTGTCACTTTGCAGCCTTGAGTGTTTGTCACCAAACATTTAGTTACATTTGCACTGTTGGAATTTTAATATTTGTATTTCATGTTGCTGAAAATGTCTTTTTTTTTCAAAGCAGAACATCAAAGTCTATTTTTTTCCTTTTACCTTTTCTGTTTATACAACCTTCTTGTCCTTTGTACTTGACTCCATTAATGGTTTCTGCATGGTTAAGAAGTAATTGACCAGGGGTAATTCCTGTAAAAAAAAAAGATCATGAACCAAAAAAGAGCAGTTTGAAGAAAATGACACAGATAAAGAGAGGCAAAAACAAAATAAAAAAACCCTAGAAAGGCCAGCAGGTTCAAAGCATTTGAAAGTTTGGTGATTGTATTTGCAGGCAAAATGTTTTCATGTTCAAAGGGTGGAAGACATTTGTACTGCACCGGTTCTTGAAAAGAAGCGTTATCTACTCGCTGACAGCAGAAGCAGAATTTAATAAAACACTGGAAGAAATCTGGAGAACATTAAAGTGGTATCCATTTCCCATGCTCACTGCTTCTTGATTAATTATTGTCCTTGTTCTGTTTTGAAGTGCCATCCATCTATTTGTTTTCTCCAAGTGTGAGTGATTGGTTTTAAAAAAAACGCTTTAGATGAAATGTCAAGATTGTCAAGGGATGTGTGGATGAGGTAAAGGAAAAAACAGGAGTGGCTACAAAAAAAATATGTAGGCTTACATAGATTTTGTTTTGAAATTTAAAACATCTGCAGGAGTAGCACTTATGAAAGCTGATTTTTAGACTGCAGGATCTGAAGCTAAAAGCTAAGTGTCACACAGTGATACTCAGCTTTTAGGTTTTTTTCTGTAAATTAACTTATCCTCTTCCCAATGCAACCTGGGCTCCAACCTGCACTCTTGGCAGGAATTTTTTAAAACCACATGTCATTTGGTACTAATCCTTAAAATTTCTGTTTTTGCTCTAACCAATACTTAGATCTGTAAATTCATTTGCAATTGTTAATCTTCATTTTTGGCTTTTTGGGGGACTTTCCAAAGACTGTACCACTGTACTCTCTGGTAAACTGGTCGTCATTATCTACCCACAGACTTCCACATTGGTATACTTTTATTTACAAATCCATCCTCTGCCTGCTGCCTCCCTGTCCACATTCCAAGATGTCACAGTGCAGTCATAGCCTATGCTCTCAAGATTGCAAATCCTTCAATGTTCTGGAAAAAAAGACCTCCTTTTCTGCTCCAGCTTCTTGGAATTCACCTCAGCAAGAACTGAAAGTGTCCAGTTTGATCCTACTGGGACATTTTGAACACAGAAAAATCATCATTTTAAACTTGCTTGTGTTTTTCGGTTTTGTTCAATTCTGATCACTATGTGTGTCACAGGTCTCGCTTGTAAAAGCGTAAATTTAAAAAAAAGGACTAAACAAAAAGAACTGCCCCATCACAGAAAATGCAACAGTCTTCACTGACTTCCCTTCAGCCTTTAACTCAATCCTCCTACAGCAGCAGAGTTAGTCTCTTTCTGCTCGCAATGGAAACTCCACTCTGCAACTGATTTTGGACTTCCTGTCAGACAGACAACAAACAGTGCTTGTCTTTGACGTCATAATCCTGAAACTTTTTTTATTATACCCGGCTTTGTATTTATATGACCAACGCACACCTCTGCACAAAGCCTTCCAGGAAGTTGATGATGTTGAACCATGCCATAACTCAATGAGTAAACAACAACCGTAAATACAGAAGGAAACTAACTTAAAAATCCAAAGAAGAAAGAAAAATGTTTTAATGCATTCCAGTTTTTGCAAAGGGCATCAAAAAAAAAACTATGGCAAAACGTTTCTATCCGAACCTCTCAGATTCTGATTAGGTGTCTGAATCATGTATGTTTTTCATTTAATGGAGTCAAAGAACAAACCACAGAATTGTTTATGTCTCTAAATTGGTTCAGTAAAGACATGATTAAAAAACTCCTGCACATCCTATCCTCTATGATTTGGTGCCAGCAGGAGCTGCCTGCTTCTAATCAAGGTCAAAAATTTGTTTCTTTTCGCAAAGTTTTGTGTGCAGTGCTTGACGGTGTGTGCTAGTAATCAGATTGCCTGATCACAATCTCCACACACTTCCTAGTGGCAATCAGAAACTCTTTCCTCTGAACAAAGGGTTTCCAAATGATTATATGGTCTGACGTGAACAGTACTGAACTTGCAGAAAACCACAGTTTGGTGTTTGTCTGAATGATTTATTTGTCTTATGGGTCAGTTTTGTGTGTCAGAAAGAATCCTTCACATCAGACGTGACGACAAAAGCTCCGAAATTTGCAACCTTTTCGTTTAAAATCAAATGTGAAATGAGCCGGTTTGAAAAAGAAACAGTGGTGTGTTTATTCCTGCACCCCAGTGTTTATTCTGCGTCGTGCAAAAACAAATATTTCCCTTTGAGTAAAATATGGGTCAGTTTGATCCCTTTGTTTTTTTTTTCTTGTTTTATGCTTTTAGATAAGAACAGACGTGCCAAAGCATGCTGTTTGTGTCTTTTTACACTCATATGTCCATTAAAGGATTGATTGCAGTTCATAGACAGACCCCGCCCCTCCCCCCATTATGTCTGTGGAGCAAAAAGATCATTCCTAGAATTCTGAAGAGGAACCTGAACAAATGCCAAAGAGATGGTTCATACAACCAAGACGTTAACATCAACAAAGGCACTAAGATGAAAACACACACACACACACACACACACACACACACACACACACACNCACACACACACACACACACACACACACACACACACACACACAAACTCACACACAGAGGGTAAAAGTAAAAAAAAGGAGTGGCATGGAATGAAAAGCTCATCAGGGAGTAGGAGTGACTGAATCATTGCCGGGTTTTATAAATGGGCCAAATGTGTGTGGTCCTTCAACAAGGTCTTTGTGACATTTTTAATCCTGTATATTTTCTTCTGGCTGTAAATGCAGTAGACTTTATTTTTTATTTTATTTTTTATAAAGGAGTGAGGGCTGCTAAAAGGAAGCGTTACTGTTCAGACATACACAGAGAACGACAGACAGAGGAGGAAGCAGACAGAGATCAAGCCAAATGCAATGTGTCTGTGTTTTTATTCATCCTCATCTCGACTGGCTTAGATTTAGGAAATATGAAACGACGGTCTGCAGTGGCAGCGGTTCAGTTTTTGCTGCTGTGGATTTTGTTCCTGTTGGAGTTTCTCCACACTGATGCTCGGCTTTTATACAATTGTTTTCCTCGATTCTGTTTGACATTATTTTACAGCCATTTCTTTGTGCTGCCGACCCTAAAAACACTGCTTTAAAGCAGAAGTTGATAGACGATAAAGAAACTCCTCGCTGGCTAACTGGGCATTTCAAAATCTACTTGTGAACACTGGTTTGAAATTGCAAGCAAATGTGTGAAAACATAAAGTAGTTAAACCTAGTTTGAAAGGCAAGGCTTCAAACGACTGTAGGTGGACCGAGGCTATCTGAAAACCTTTGGGTTAAAACAAATAAAAAAAAAAACATGCAGTGGACTTCGATTTTGTTTAGGTTGCTTAAAACCCCGCTTAGGCTTACTGGTGATGTTTGATGGAGGCATGGAGTGCAAGTATCTAATGTGTTCCAGGGATTTAAGCTTGTACAGATGTTGCCTCCTGTAATTTAATGCATTCTGCATGTATGTGCTTCCTCCTAAGGGACCACCCTGATCGTGGCCTCTCTTTACCTTCACTCACGGTCTTTAAGTTATTTTTTTTCATTTATTTCATCACTTTTCTTGCTCAAGCCAGGTGGAATCCAAAAAGTCCAAAAAGAAAGGTCAACTGAGGTGTCCACGTGGGAGATAGGTACCAATAACCTTCTCCAGATTAATAGTATAGCCAGTCCTGTTTAGGAATTCTTTAGGATAGAATCATGGAAAAATAGTCTTTTGAAGGGTTGGGAGAGGAGATCTAATTTCCTTTTCCAAAGGCTCATGAAAAACAGACGGCTTCAGATAAGTGCAGACCTTATTTATCCGCTACGTACAGGAACATACCGTTCTTAACGATGGAGTGAGGGTAACTGTGGAATAGTTCGGAGCTCCAAGATTTCCCTAAAGCCTTGAGTCAATCAATAAACTTACAGTAAATCTAATTAATAGTCAAGAGACTACTACCACTGTTATTTACAATTTCCCTCATTTTATTGCCCTTTTTTACCATCTTGCTGGTACAGATGGGCAATCAAGGAAAATGGAACAAAATTCATTTTGTTGGCATTGCTGTAAGATGGGTTTTTCCCCTTCTTTCAGTGTTTTCAGTTTTGTGCATAGATGCAGTAGTGTAACAAAGCTCAAATTCTATAATTGCAGGAGCCATCACCTGTCAAAACACTGCTCTTGAATTGCCAAGTTACCTTGTTTTTACAGTTGTTCAGACCTTTTTTATTTGTAACTGTACTTATCGTCTGTATCTCACTTGAAAACACATTTGCATAATGTCTCCCTGGTGGCTAATTTGGCATACTTCAAACGAAATAGGAACAGCTGCCTGCACTTCACCAGTCTGTTAACCAATCAGAGTTTGCAGGGCAAAGAAAGACAGGGATTAAAATGGACCAATTCACACGAAAAAGGCCAAAAGGCACTACAGAAATTGACACTTTGCAACCACCTGATCTAAGGCACCATGATAGACATCAGAAGTGAGGGAGGGGAATATTATACAGAGTGACTACAATAGATTTTCCAACTTGTGTTTGCCAGTATGGCCATGGTTGTTTTGCGTAGAGGCGCTTTGTTTTCATTCATTCAGAAAGTTCTAACAAGTGGAACTTTTTCAGACAGTGGAACAGATGAGGTCCCGCTGTGAGTCGGCACATTTTACAGCTGACTGAAAGCGGAAGTTTGTCGGACCTTCAAAACCCAAACCACGTCCATGCAACTGAATTTAGTATTTTCTTTCTTATCAACTATTTCATTTGCTTCTTTTGTTTTCCAACTACACTTGTTCACCCACAGCTGCTCATTTTGGTGCAGTATTGTACGTAATGTAGGGTAAATAGAACAGTAGCGCTGAGATGAGTGTAACATCTATTGATCAAATATCAGAACATCATCAGCATACCATTGTTATCGAATCATTTTCTACCCTGACATTTATTGATAGATATTGAATTACTGCCCAGCACTATTATGAAAAAGTGAATACAACTTATGGTTGATGGCTTCTATCTATCATCGTCTTCTGTCCTCATCCAAAGGTATGCGATAAAATGAGAGTTTTGATTTGTTTCATTGTCTTTAGGTTATCAACTGTTTGTTTTTTGACAAGTTGTACAGGAGTTTATGTGTGCATAGGTTGTTTTTTATGTCCATTATGGCAGAGTGGGACACCTTCTGAAGAGTGTGACATCATGTGCAAATGATCAATAAAAAATGTGTTTTTGAAAATAAATGCATAATCTAATAGATTCATTTACATGCGGCAGGCGGCACGACGGCTCAGTGGTTAGCACCAACGCCTCACAGCAAGAAGGTCCTGGGTTCGATCCCCGGTTCGGACCTGGGGTCTTTCTGTGCGGAGTTTGCATGTTCTCCTCGTGCTTGCGTGGGTTTTCTCCGGGTACTCCGGTTTCCCCCACAACACAAAAACATGTACAATAGGTTGCCTTCAGGCCCAGGCCGCCCTTGAAAAAGAGATCTGAGATCTCAATGGGATTTGCCTGGTTAAATAAAATAATGGTAAATGGTAATGGTATTTATCTATTTTATTTACCTATTTTTCCATTTTGGATTATGTGGAGCTGGTAGGCATCAGGAGGTCCCACAAAGGCAAATGACCATTCAAACACTCACCTGAGGAGAATTTAAAGTTATCTAAAGGCCCTTGCTGTCACACTATGATGTTTTAGACAACTTGTGCCAACTTATGAAAATTTTAAAGATGTCTATGTTGAAGATGGAATTGAAAAAAAATCAACTGAAGATTCTTTTAGGTGTGTACTTACTGCTATTCTAACAAATTGATCAAATATACAACTTTTATTGGCAATATAGACGAAAAATGTTTCATAAGTTGTCTAGTGTGACCGGGTCTTTACATTCATGTTTTTGGTCAGTTGGAGGAAACAGGGAGAACATGCCAACCCACTCAAAAATGCCACAGACCAAAACGTGAACCTCCATTTATTTTATTTTATTTTATTTTATTTTATTTTATTTTTTTATTTTTTTTTATTTTATTTTATTTAACCAGGCAAGTCCTGTTGAGATCTCAGATCTCTTTTTCAAGGGAGGCCTGGGCCTGAAGGCAACCTATTGTACATGTTTTTGGGGGTGGGGGAAACCGACAACAGCCAACAAAATACACTTTTAGATATAAAAATTATAAGAATAATACTGTATGTGGTTCTTAAAAATAGTGTGTGTGGGTGGGGGGGGGGGTCAGAAAATAAAAAGCGAAGAACAAGAAATTACACTGAACTTTTTTCATTACCACGACCAGTCACACAATGACCGTTTGTTCTTTTTCTGTGTTTTTCTATTGGTGGATGCAATTATAACTTTTAACTGAGAGGAAAATTGTTTTGCCTATAAAAAAGGAATTTGTTTTAGATTATTTGATTATGTGTAAGGAATAAAAAATCCAGACGAAAACAAAAAAATGGAGATTTAGCTCATTTTGTGACTCTACTATGAGAACCCAATCTGAATAAAATAATACTGATGGTTAGGGATGTAATGATTCACTCAAGAAGATAATTTAAAAATAAATAAAAATGTCATCACAAATCATTTTGTGACCAAAATTCAATTATCAAACTGAATTTGGATTAAAAGCAAAACGAATCAGTATGAATCAATTCATATTTGAAGCAGGTTTAATTGATTATTAATGGATTCTCTAATAATTACTACAATGAATTATAAATCATCCTGCTGACTTCTGAATTTATAATGCAAACTACTCAGGATAAAATTTAAAACCGGTGTGGGAAGTGGCAAAAATACATTTGGATTTTCACTGACACACTTCTCTTTTTCCAGGGTGACATCCAGCAGCTGCTGATTGTGGCAGACCCCAGGGCAGCCTACGACTACTGTGAACACTACAGCCCTGACTGTGAAACACCCACCCATCACGACACCCCACAGGCTCAGGAACCAGAGGACGAGGTCAGTATTTGCAAGGGAAAACAGGAAGTTTTGAGTAGGAGTAGAGGAGCTGGAAGAGAGGAGGAAGACTTGAATGAGAAATATGCAGTTAGGAAAAAAAAGCTTAACGGGAGACTTAAGGAAGTTTAATTACATGCTTTTTTTAATAGCTTAAAACTGAACTCATTCAGTGTTCTGTTTGATAACTGGCTTTTAAACTTATATTCCACTTAAAACATTCAGACTATTATTTCTTAATGAGTCACTGGCATGCTTGGTTTTCTGTTCAGTTTTTAATACCTGTTAAAAGCAAACAAAAAATATATTTTTTTTACCAAAGGAAAGAGAAAAGCATGTGTAAAATCTTATTTTTAACTTGCATGACTCCTCTATTATCTTTTACTAGTGGAAACATGTTAACATTTAAAAAACACATTGTTTGAAATTGAACTTTTATTGTCACTGTCTCCAAACCATCACTGTTTCTCTTCAGTCGTAATTTATAATGGAAACACAATGCTTTGTGTCAAGTCTGCATTTTCTTTTATTTTTGTATGTGTGTGTGGGGGNATTTTTGCTTATCCAACTCTTTCTGATGGTTTGATATTTTCCTCCAGTAGTCCACTAAATAACTGATGAGCTCACTTTGGAAACTTTTCATTTTTCCTAGCCTCCGAGTCGTATAGTCCACTTTTGAGCGGCCCCGTTGATTTATATTACTAACGAGTTCTACAGACTCGTGGGGAAATTCAAGCTTTCCCTTCCCGAGCTAGACTTCCAATACCTGGAAAAGCAGACTTTAGATCTTTGCTTTGAGGGGGGAAAAAATGTAGAACTGTTTCTCTATTCAGAAATATTGGCTGTACAGTGGGTACCAGAGCTGGAAAATATTTCTTCATCATCAAGTGACTTTTCAGGGCCAACATGAGGAACTTGTCAATCCTAAACAGAGAGAAGGGAGCCATTTGGCTTGAAGAACATTGTAAATCTGGTTTATTCACTCCTAGTTTCTGTACAGTGAAGACAGGAATGTTATTCCTACATTCCAGTTCAGAATTAAAAAAAGAAAACTCACTTAACTTTTTCCACACGTAACAAATCATTGGTGTGGAGCAGTAATATTCTCTTACATAAGATATTTTCTTCTTTGAGGACTAGGTGTTTTGAGTTACAAATTAGATTTTCAGTTTAAAGATGTTTCTTGGCGTGAAGCATCCTCTTGCAGTCCTCGTCTGCTTGTCTGCTGCTGGTTTATTGAGGGAAGAGAGTTGGATATGAACACACATCATTTTTTACTTATTGTATTAAAACCTACGGTGAAGGCCTTCAGCTCAGTCAAGTGCTTCAAACTCATAAATCAAACTTTGTATTTTTCTCAAACTCTTGTTTCCCTCTCAGTCTCTCTGGGTTGGCTGGCCAGAGCTGCATTTCTTTGACCTCTCCCTGTCCAAACCAGGCTAGGCCAGCAGCAGGCAGTGGATCCTGTAATATTTTTATGAGCTTAGCAGCTGTCCAGGGACTAATATTAATCCCTGGGCTGCAGGAGGATTGCATATCAGTGGCTACTCTGTTAACACAATCTACCTCACTTCTGTTTTGTCAGTGTTAGGACAATATATTTCTTTATAAAAGAAAAAAATGCAGAATTTTGTTACATTGTACAGGTTTTGGGCTAAACATTTTACCTCTAGATCATTGATGTGCAGTTTAAATAATGGAAGGAGCCACAATTTGTTGTTAACACTGCCAGAGGGTTACACAGCATAGTACAAGTTTATTAAATCAACACACAGTGTAGTAACATAAAATAGTTAATCCTCAAATAAATGTGTAACAGTTGCACTCTTGTTTAGCAAACATTAAAGCAAAATGTTTGAAGCAAACAAAAGTGAGCTTAAGTGCAACGACATAAGACACCTTTGAGTGCAAACTCCTGCTAGGTTGTGGTTCTGATAAAAAGTCATTGTGTTTTATGTACTTGGGACTTTAGTAAATTTATCTTATGTAGCTTTGTGCAATGCATTGTAGTGGCTTCTTATATTAAAATCCATATTATCTTTAATAAAAGCAGAATAAACACACAGGATTGCCTTGAAAATCTCCTGTTATTTAGGAGGGACTCATTTGCAGGCTGGACCTAAGTCAGCCAACCACATCCGGCCCGCAAGCCACCAGTTTCCTATTCCTACTCTAGATAGCAGTGGCATAGGAGGCACATTCTGCGCTACTTATCAAAGTGATATTAGCTTCTGTTAAACATCTCAGCAAAAACCTACTAAAGAGTTCATATTAAAATATATATTTTAAAAAGTTTAATATTGCTTTTAAAGAGGACTAAATTTATTCAGTATGACCCAACAACACATCTGCATGAGCCTCTAGTGGATAATATGCAGTTTATTCCTAATCATCACCTGCATCAAGGTTGAAAATCAGAGGTTGATGTGGGATTGTGCTCAAGATGGCCGCCTGCTTCTTTTTTTAGTTTCAGACATGCGTTTTTATTTTCCACTGATTTCCTGTCTGATATAATTTAGAGTTTGGAATAACAGATCGTCCTTTTAAGCTTTGATTTTAAAAAAAGTTGCAATCTTAGAATATTGTTCCAGATTAAAGTTTCATTACCTCCATTTTTTTCCAGCAGTTGGTCCTAAAATAATTGGTTTTACCCCCTGCTTTTACGAACACGCATTAGGGCAAAACAGCACGAGATTTCCGTTTTAAAAAGCCATTCATGAAAGCTGCAGGTTATTGTACACAGATTAGGCTGCAGAGGCAGATAGCTTTTAACTGGCATTGTATGAAGCCGCTGACATCCTGTTTCAAATAAACAAGATTCCTAATTGGTGTTGGCTTGGCTACACAAACTCTCTTTCTCGCACGTAAAGCTCAGAGTTGGGAAAACAAGGAAACATTTTTGGCATATTGTTAATGTGCGCAAAACTGCTGAACTTTGGAAAATGTATGTGAATGTTTGTGTCATTTGTCATTTAAATTTTGGATTTAAGCAGTTTTAACAAACAAAGACTTATACCATGTAAATAGTGTGCAAAATGTCTAACAGATAATATGTTGCCTTGGTATAACATTTATTAACAGATTTTAATTTTTCTTACAGTACAATACCTACAGTTATGGTGACGCCTATGATTACGATTATGGTGAAGAAAAGATAACCACTGACGCTCCTCCAACAGCTGGAGCGAAGACTGAGGTAACACCTTACTTGTAACAGTAGAACTGCAAAAAAGTGAGGACCGTGACAAGGTCCTTGGGGATTTTTTTTTTACATAACATGAAAATTGATTCTTATATCAATGGTAAACTTTAAATTTATGATTAAATGCAACACATTTGATTTAATAAAAAAATGAAATAAAAATATTTTTTACAAATTCCTGTCCCTGAGCTGTTGGCTTGAAGTAACTGAGCAATTTATAGTCTGAAAATAAGCTGCTTTAAAGTCACCATCAACCGTAAATTAAGTCTGCCATAATGCAGCTACTCACTAGAAACTCATCAGTGAGTAAAACTTTATTTGTTTTACTTTTAATAATATTTCTGTATTTATTTCAAATTTAGTCAGTCATACACTTATATTATACATTGTATTTGACACGTGAACTATCAGTGTTTAAAAGAGGACATGTCTGTTTTGACTAAACACTGTTTAGTCAAAGTTAAACATGAAACGTCAAAGTTTGTTACAAGTGGCCCTTCGAGGGCCACCATAACGCTCATGTGGCCCTCGGTGAAAATGAGTTTGACACCCCTGTTAAAGAAACTGGCAAATAGACATCACTGAATGCGGATTGGATGGATGTCCACGTGATTGAACTAATTTCACAATGGCTGCCACAGCTAAATGACTTTAGCAAATCAGATTGCCATCAATGGTAATTTAAGAGTTAGAAGCAATTCTTCAAGTAGAGCTATTTTCCTTCACACTACTTTTACTCCCCAAGCAGCTTTCTAACAGAATATCTTCCACTGCACTGATCATGTCACTTACTATGGAACATTGTTCTGCTGAGACATCAATATTATTTGAATCTCTTCCATCTTGAACTTTTTTTATTCAATTTTTTTTTTACATTGATTTCAGACAAATGAGGGTGGAGATTTTTACAACGGTGAGTATGAATACTCCGTAGTGGATGGAAGTCAGCCTGCAACTCCAACCAAGTCTGCCAGTCAAGGCCAGGTAACATTTAAACCCATAAAAATTGCACTACTTAACCAAGTCACTACATTTTCTCCATCTTGCTTTGTACATAATGATAAATAAATCTTGGTAAGATGAAAGTTGTGAGTCTAAATGACAATGCTGTGACTCTTCTGTATACAAAGTGAAGAAGTTGTTCATGTTACTAACTAAAACTTTATGATTTATTTATTTTTTTGCCTCTCGGGATAATTCCAGAATTATGAAGCAGAACTGGAGTATGACTACATCACCGGTGCAGAGGAGGTGGGTGCGGACCCCACTCCTCCCGTGAAAGCTGCCGTCCCTGACGACACCCAAGAAAAAGTGGATTCTACTACTGACCTGTACGAGTTTAAGGAATACGACTTGAAAGAATACGATAAGGAGCTTGTGGAGAAACCATTCGACTACGGGGATTACGGAGATTACGGTCCCACCGATGCCAAGCCCACAACTGAGAAATACGAGGACTTTGGCCCCGGTGTTCCAGCAAAGACAGACTTCACGGAGAGCAGTGTAAGTTGGAGTGGTCACAGTGCTGGGGTTCAGGAATGTGAAGATGTGTGAAAAATACTGGCAGTACTGGATTTGTCTGATGGAATGTGGTTTTGGTGCCTTTTGTTTGTTTGTTGGTTTTAATCATTTCAACTTCAGGTATTCTGCACAGGCAAGAAGCACCCAAAGCAAAATCAGCTGAGCTAGCATTTTGAATGGCTTGTCCTCTGCAAACTTTTCTGCCTCAAGATCTAAATTCTCAGTGGAAGGAAGTGACATGGTCTTTTTTTTTTTTCTGGATGTTGGCGTGAGATCTGTCTGCTCTGGTTTAATCTGAAAAGCTTTGTTGGTTCTGCACACGCTGCAATCTCAGCCCCCACTCTATGAATTTCTCATTAAGTACGGGTTTCCTCTCTAGGCTGAACTGTACAGCCCAGTGGCTTTTAGACACAGTGCTGTGGTTGGTTTGTGAATTCTTCTCTTGTGAAGTCACTGTATTTTTAGTGTCAGGTAGCAACCTCACTGTTGGAGTCTTTTTTTTTCTCTCTCTCCACATCTTTCAGTTATAGATTCTTAATCAAATGAAAAAGATCTTCCTAAATTTGAAAATTCAAACTTAGCAAACAAATTAAAATTCTACCTTTTTTTCTCGTACTATAAAATCTGATATTATGCTTACAATGCATGTATGGCACTGCATTTATCAGCCATTCACATGCACCGATATGAAAGTTTGTCAATATCAATATCCAATATTATTATTGCTGTTATAGCCGATAACCGATATTTACCGATATTACAC
>NW_013952444.1:1462754-1468250 GCF_001266775.1 Austrofundulus limnaeus
CACACACACACACACACACACACACACACACACACACACACACACACACACACAAACACGTGCCTTTTTTGATAGCATAAAGAAATAACTAGACCTCTGGCATGGCTCTCTACTTTAGTTATTCTTGGCTGTGCAGCATCACTAACACTATCATAATGAGACAAATACCAGTCGACCAACTATTTCCTCTCCCCAAAACGGAAACACAAAGCTAAAAACCAATAAATCAATATCGGTCGTTAATCTCTGCCCAGTTTTACTTTTCGGACTGATACGATATTCTAAAGAAAGACCAACATCGATATATCGATGTTAATGCCAAAACATCGTGCAACGCTATTTTCACACTAGTTTCTAAGCAGCTTTGTAGATAAATATTGCAAAAGGTTAGATGAAATTTGCTCAAAATATACCTAATAGTCTGATTTGAATAACTCAAATAATCTGTTTTGTCTCCTCAGATGGGTCAGAGTTATTTGGGACAAAAAGGAGAAAAGGGTGAACCTGCAGTCATTGAACCTGTAAGTACCACTCTTAACCTTTTTGTTTATGAAATGGTGCAAGTATTAAAAATCACTTCAAAAAGCCTGGCATAGAGGAAACACAACACACCGAGGACCCTTCTAATTCAGATGGTGAGGGGAAAAGGGTTTGCGTAATTCTAATTTTATTGGGAGAAAGATGGCATAAAAACCGATTGATACCCAGCTACCCAGGTTTCACATCAACGTTTAGCTGCACTGAAGGATTTATGAGACTATAAAAGTCCTGAATCAGATTCTCTGCATATTTTCTCAGTAGTAGAGTTTCTTTTATCTTTTGAATAAATTCTTCTGTGAACGTGATCTATCTCCATATATGTTTTATTCAAAGCAACTGAACTGAAACTGATTGTTTTACTTAAGATTAGTTGTCTCACTAATGGGATTTAGTTTTGATCTTTCACCCAGTGACCTTACACCAAAATGAATCACAGGCTAGACACAAACGTTCTTAAGGAGGCCTTTTTAAATACATTACAACACTGACAAAAATAGGAGCCCTAATGGGCTTTTTCCTCCTGCACCATCTGTACCACCACATATTGGTCACAGCACATAACTTTAGGTAACTACAGTACTGCTGATACCTTCATCCTTCACCAAGTAAACTCCTCAACTTTTAACCCAAAGCACAAAAAAATGCCTTGAGTATTTTTCCCCTACTCTCCATTGCCTGTGAATTTAAGGGCTGCCATATAATGCTACTGTATCAACACTTTTTTTTTTCTTTTTCCAGGGGATGCTTTTAGAAGGACCCCAAGGAGCCCCTGGCCCAGCAGTGAGTATCACGTTCTCCCACACTCCTGTCTGCTTCTCACAGATGGAGAACAGCTAAAGAGTGGAAAAATGTCTTTATGGAAAGATTGCCGGCACTGATCGTCAGTGAAGCTTGAGCTGAGGGAAACTGTCAAACTGTGTATTTGTGCCTGAACGTCTATGTCTCTGTGTGCAGTTTGCGAGAACGATGAGGGGTTTGGGGGGTCTGTATTTTGAGCCTCATTTCTTTTGAGCTGATGGTTTTGCTTTTGTCGTTGTTGGCCTCTGCCTGTAAAGCACTGAATGTGGTGGAAATGCTGCTTAGCAGTGGTTTGGGATCATATGCTAAGTGGATTTATGTCTGATTTCAGGGTGTTCCTGGTACCCCTGGATCACAAGGATCCCCAGGTCCCCCAGGAGATCCGGGTGAGAGGGTGAGTGAACACCAACCCCTGTTTTACAACCTATTCCATATGTGTTTGAGGAATCTAGTCACACATTTTCTATTCTATTTTCTAAATGTTTAAATTTCACATTTATATTTTGCTAAATAAAGAATTAAACACACCGGCAACTGTTAGTTTAAATCTGTTGGACCATTTTGAACAAATGTTATCTCACAGTTATGAGTTAAATCTGGGTAACTATACATAATGCAGTATACTGCACATACCTGGCACTTACCTAAAATCTACTGGTTACACAGTAAAATGTGGAGTAAATTGTGCTCAATTTGAAGTAAATTTTCCAGAAAAAATACTCTACTGTTATCACACTCTGAATAGAACATATTTACATTACTCTTAAAGGAACTAAATTTTAGTATAGAGATTACTTTTATTCTGACTAAAAAGGTTTTTTTTTCTAAATAGGGTCAAATACTAGATGTTTAGGGGTACAATACATTGCATACAACTTACCTAGTACTTACCGTGCACATAAAGTGTATATACTCTGTATTTACAAAGTTTGTACCGAAAATATACCAATTTGTATTATGTGTATAGTGCTACTAAAAGCAGTGTTTCCAATAGAACAAATAAGAGCATTCAGTTCAGCCTAATATTAAAGAAGTAGGTCAGAAATGAGAGTTGTGCAGAGAAATGAAGAGCTTAAAAACTGTCAACACACCAACAAAGACCAGTTTTTAAAAACAGTTCTGCTAAGCTTTGGGATTTCTGAGACTTCCATGACATTTTTTGTGAGTTCTGCACAATCTTTGTGCCATTTTTTTCTTTCTCTCTAAGCTCAGCTCAGCTGGATCCCTGTCACTTATTTGATCGATTGGGTGACACACCAAAAAACTGCAGACTATCCTGGTTTTAAATGTTGCTTCTTTTTTGTCTTTTTTCATTTTTCATTTTTCAGTCGTGGTGTTTTTTTTTTTTTATCATCCAATAAAATCTATTCTTGTTTTAGAAGTTAACCTTTTTGATTTTTAAACCAAAATATGCCCAAATGGGCCTTCATCAATACAAGAGTTTTATTGTTCCAGAGAATCAAAGAGATCAAAGCCTATTTTGTTCAAGAAAAAGTTTCTTCTCCTTCCTTTTCTTTTTCCTCTGTGAGAGACTGTCGCTCAAAACTGACAGGAGTATTTAAATGACTGGGCTTTATAGTCTTGTGTTTTTTATTTTGCCTTTTTTTTTGGGGGGGGGGGTATCTTTATTTATTTTTTTGCTCTGTTTCAGTCTGGCGCTCAGTGTGGAATCGGCTCATTTGTCTCGTAAACGTTGCAACTGTTCTTTTGCATTAAGCACCATTGTTCCAGCTGGGTATTCTTCAATAACACTAGATGCCGCTGTGCTCATGAGCACTACACTAGAAGGAGAAAATTCACCACTGCAGGGAATAGGCAAATGGAAACACATGGCATCAATATGAGCCCGTAGGAGATTGCTGCACATGACACGACTGCTAAGTACTGTAAACATTGTGTTGTTGTTGTTTTGTTTGTTTTGTTTTTTTTTTTTCAGGAAGTAGTCAGCACTCTTTGGCTTGATCTAATTTATGATGTTGTCTTTTTTAACTAAAGGGTGTAGCATCGTGTTCTTATTCTTCCAGCTCAGAATAAAGAACTTTTACACAGTTGGAACCAGCCTCACGTGGCCATCGGTGGAACTGCAGTTTGTGTTTTTGCAATAAGTTGCCACAGATTTCTGATCATCGTGTTTTATAAAGAATGCTCTTTAAAGTCATGGTTTAATTGTGAAGTCAGTGTTTTTTACAGGCAACATTTTCAGAAGTTAATTCTGTTGAGTTTTTTTTTTTTTTGTAGTAAAATAGGTTATTTATCGGTTCAACTAAAACAATAATTCTTTAAAGTTTTCTTTAAAATCTACTTTAGTTCTTCATTCGCTCCAAGTGTTATTTCTCAGGCTGTTATCCTTTAGTTTCTAAGATGGCCTGAAATTTATTTTTAGAACTGTCAAAATGAATATGTCACCTCAAAATATAAAAACTTCTGATCTGGTGTGATTCATGCAGAATATTGTTTCTTCACAAGTCACCATAATAATAACTGATAATTAGAAAACAGTAATTTAAATGTCTTCAAAATACAGTAATATCTTAAGTATGTTTGTGTAGCGTTAGTGTAGCTATTGATGTTTTTGTATCTGGTTTACCTACACCCAAACCTGCATCCATCTCCTTCCCTTCTGCCATCCCTACACCCTACCCTAAGTTATGGAGGGTTTTTTGTACCATTATGTTCTTGTAGGGACACAGTATGAGGTCTTTTTTTTTGTCTCTCATCTATCCTCATGTTGGCTATTTTTTAATGCAAAGGCAGTGCCTTCTGTATGGCTGCTGCCTCTTGCCCCCCCCCCACCCCCTGTTTTGTGCCTTTTGGATTGGTTGCATTAATTTCGTTGTGCTCTGTGCAATAACAAATAAAACCATACAATTTAGTTCATTCAATTAATTGTGTTGTTTTGTATTGAAACAGAACATACTGATATGTACTTTGAGAAGAAACCGCTTTTTCTTTTCTTTTTCCTTCCTAAGGGTCCTCCAGGGCGTCCTGGTATTCCTGGCTCAGACGGTGTCCCTGGGCCTCCAGGTACCGTTCTGATGCTCCCAGTAAGTCCTGCTACTTTCCACACATCCACTCAGCAATTTTTCTTATTTTCCTTACATATTGCACTACCTCCATCGCAGGCGTTTGCCCATAAACTCACTTCAGTTAGTACATTTTACCACGTTAGATGAACAGTATAGGCCAAGGATTGCAACCTTATTTTCTTTGGGTTACAAATCACTTACGTTGTAAATGTCAGCCAGTTCAATGGAGTGGAACCTGTGACGGAGAGTTTGAACCGCTCAGTGACACATATTTGTGTGAGTGGATGTATGTGCCTGGGTTTAGGAAGGACGAGGGAGGTTTACAAGTCTGATCACAGGGAAAGTTTTTTAAACACTCACCAGGGGTGACCGTTAGATGTCTTAGTCTATAAAAGCAAAGCAAGTCCATTTATTTTTAATTGTGCTTTTGATATATTTATTTTTGCGTGTGTGTTTGACAGTTCCGTGCTGGCGGTGAGGCACATAAAGGACCTGTGGTTACAGCCCAAGAAGCTCAGGCTCAGGCCATCCTGTCTCAAGCTAGAGTAAGTGCTACTGATCATTTTCACCCTTAATTACTATTTTCTGCTTCTTATTATACTCCAGCTGCAATTTACTTTTAACCAGGTGCTATTAAGACAAAATTTGGGTTTAAGTTTTTCAGAATTACTATAATACTTACATCAGCTTTTGCAGCTAATCTTATAGAAACGCTTCTTTTTTAATCTTCACAATCTGAGGCAAATAATGAAGGAGAAGTCACTGTTCATGAGTCCCAGTCTTTATATAAATTGCCTAAATTACACAATATGGACCTGATTCAGGCTGGAGTGGCTGCAGAACCGCAGCAGATGTTGACACCCTCTCGGGGTTTTCTCACAACTGCAAGGACCGCTGCAAAATGTTCCAGCGCTTTTCGTTTTACTGTGATCCCATGTCGACACGTGGAGGTCATTCAGTACAGCACAAACGCCAAATGTTTACATATTTAAAATACTTTGAAGCTGATAGAGCACGAAAAACTGTGTTTTGCTATGTCAAAGCTTTTGTCACCTTTCAGTATCAAAACTTTCCAGCCAAAATTTACGCATGTAGAAGAATAGATGGGGGGATTTATATATATATATATATA
>NW_013952444.1:1468260-1478236 GCF_001266775.1 Austrofundulus limnaeus
ATATATATATGTATATAAGTCTGACTTTTTTACCAATATCTGTGGTTAGGCATTAAATCAAACCCAACGGGGCACAAATGGATTTTCTGTTTAAAGCTCTTTGTCATTGAGTAGTCAGAGTACAAAAGCTGAACAAACCTTTCTGGCTGTTCCTCACTGTGGTTAACCATGAAAACCAGCGTGGTAAACAAAGTAAAGTGTCACCAAACCGACTGATTGGTAACTTATGTTACTTCTGGTGTTTTTTTTTTTTTTCAATAATTACATTGTCCTGTTTGGTGCCATGTCCAATTTCATGAGGTTGTCTTCCTAAAACTAAACTAAATTGAAAAAAAAAAAAAACAGCTTTTCAAGATTTGCAATAAAACAGCAGTATTGTCAGAAAAAATGCAGTTAAAACAAGGGACCTCAAGATAACTTTATGCTGTTTTTTTAGCTCCCAGTGAAAAGAAATACGATCCCAACTTCTCGTTTAAAAAAAGGATGATTCATCTCTTTATACAGTATGTTGTATGATTCGTGCAAACCTGCAAAAGTGAGTTTTAATCCAACGACTGGACGTTTATACGCTGTGTCTGTCTGATCCATAGTTAACAATGAGAGGTCCTCCTGGACCTGCTGGTCTGACAGGAAGATCCGGTCCTCTGGTGAGTACTTTTCTATTAGCAAACACACAGGTTGATTAGCATTTATGTTTGTCTTTGCATTATGTTTCGTTACAAAAAATAAAAGCATGAGGCTTCATTGACATGTTTATTCAACAAGCTGGTGTCTTTTTAATTAGGGACCTCCTGGGGCTCCTGGACTCAAAGGTGACAGTGGTGATTCTGGGCCACAGGTACGAATGGACTCATCAAGTCCTGCTTTTTATTTTATTTTCACTTTTTCTTACCTACGCTTATCTGAACTGAGACATTTCCATTCCTCTCCAGGGACCCAGAGGTCTTCAAGGTCCAACAGGTCCACCAGGAAAAGCAGGAAAGAGGGTAAGTGCCCTTTATGATCAGACTGAAGGCAATTAATTTAGCATTAATTATATTTTTTGATTATTGCTCTCCAAAACATTTCACTCCACCGCAAGGATATGTGCAAATTGCAAAATATTCAAAACAATGTGAAAATCTAAAACAATAAGAGCAGTGCCTGGATAGGAAAATCTGTTTAGTTTTAAACGTGGCCCTATTTCAAATTATTCAGCTGCATCCAATATTTGAGTTTGTGTTTTATTTAAATGCACGAAGTCATGTTTATTCAACTGTAAATAGGATAAAAATATGATTTCTCTCCTTGTCTTCCTAACAGTCCTCAAAGACTGCATTTTTTAAAGATATGTTCACGTGTTCTAAATGGATGTTGTCTGTAGGGTCGAAACGGAGCTGACGGAGCACGAGGGATGCCAGGAGAGTCAGGGGCCAAGGTAAAGTGCTTTATTTTTTAAAGTTAGAAAAGTGTGTTTATTAGCAGTACTTTAGAGAAAATATGGGAATTAAAGGGGGTTGAAGATGTGGCACAATGATCGATGACGATTTGATTTGATTTTTTTAAATCTGTCTGCCTTTTCGTTTGTTTCAGGGTGATCGAGGTTTTGATGGACTCCCTGGTCTTCCAGGAGAAAAGGGTCATAGGGTAAGTTTGCAGAAAGAAAACGGGGTGTTTGGTAAATGTTCGAGGCTGTCTTCAAAAATAAGATCAGATGATTTCTTGGCTCAATTATTTATTGATTACAGTCATCACTGACCTATAAAGCTTTAGAGCTGCAAAGATCAGGGTAATAAAGTCCACCTGTCTGTCAAACACCATCTCAATGTTTGGTTTTCTCTTTTGAAGTGAATTTCATGATTATTTTTTTTATTGTTGTACTTACTTTGTGTTCAGTTTCTTTCTTGTACCTCTTTGGGTTTTCCTGCCCCTCTCAGTAATTTTCCATATCCAGTTTTTTCTTCCCGGTTCTGCCCCACCCACTTACACCTGTTCCCTGTTGTCATCCCTGTTGTCATTAAGCCAGGTGTTTCCAATGTTCTTATCAGCCCCAAAACATTTAGGCTGTGTCAGTTCATGATTCGTGGGCGCTTACTCATGCGGCTGACAAAATATCGGCTGAATCTGAATGTCCTACGCGGCCGATGGTATCCCAGAATTTATTGCGCCATCAGCAGATTACGTAAACAGAAAAACAAACACAGCTAAGGCTTTTTTAATTATTATTTAATGACAGGTGTTTTGTTTTTTGTTTTTTGTTAGCTTTTTTTCATGACGGAGTTTGGAAATTTGTTACGGACCGAAAAAACTTTTGTTTCAATGAGATGTAAACAAAGTGCAGTTACGAGTACTGATATTGAAGCTAAATCCAAATTATTAAGACTTTTTTATTTATTTACTTGAAATGTTTTTCTATTAAAACTGAATTTTGTGAAGTTAGATCGTGAAAAACCAACTGAAGCGATGTGATATAAAATGTATCAACATGGTAACGAGGCAGCGCGTGGTCAGGCCAACATACGTCTTCTGTAGACTAGACCGTCTCATTTCACATGCAGCTGACACGGTCGGCCTAAGGCCCAAGACTGGCCAACATCAGGCACGGTCTACGTTGGCAGCAACCCATGATTTGAGACACAGCCTTAGTCTTCCAGTCTTACCTGTAGCCCATGCTGAATCTGCAGGTAGTTTTTGTTATTGTTGCCACATTAACCTTTGTTTACCTCTTTTTAATTTTCTTAATAAACCTGCAGGTTTGTTATTCAAGCTCCTTTGTGTTCGTTTGCATTCTTCCGCCCGACAAACCTCATCAGTTCAGTGCAGTTGAATCCAACTGTGCTTTTAAGACCCGAGTTCTCAACTGGTGGAATTCATTTGCCTCAGTTAAGAAGCATTGACTCAATAACCCCTTAGGCATCTTTAACCAGGCCTTAAGGCAAAAAAAAAGACTACAAAGTTGAGTTTTTGTGGAATCTGGACATTCACAGAAGAGCCAGAGAAAAAGACAGAAAAATCCCAGAGTGTTATTTGTAGACAGGATTTTAAGCCTTGTCCTATACTGAGTAATTACAGGGCCACTGGAGGTAGGCTGCTTCTTATGGAGCACTGAGAATAGCTGAGCTCCTATATCGTAGATCCGCAGCAGCTGTGGTGACCGTGCTAACTTTAGATGAAAGGCAGGATTTTCTCTGGTTTTGTTTTTGTTTCTTTTCTGCCCACCATCAGTTTTCTCCGTGTCTCTGACCCACATCTTAGCTTTTTTTTAAAGTGTAAATTTGGATTTGTTTTCTTTGCTGCGACAGCGTGGGGATTCTGTTGTGACAACACCTCCGTTAGGTGTTGTTGATGTTTCTCTGCTGTGATGTTTTCCAGGGAGAACAAGGCTCTACGGGCCCTCCAGGGTCTCCAGGAGAGGATGGCCCAAGAGTGAGTGGACACTGGTTACAGTTTGTCTGGTTTCACGTTTGGAAGTCCTAATATTACTTTGTTTTTTGTCTAATCAAAGGGTGAAGATGGCCAGGTTGGGCAGAGAGGTTTGGCAGGAGAGAGTGTGAGTATATTTACTGTTATTTAGTAAAACTATGAGTCTACACACCTTTCCTTTGAATGCTTTTTTTTTCTCTCACTTATTTTAATAGTCTTGCTATCATGCGACTGTAATGGAAAGCCCGTCTTCAGGGATCATTTCCTTTCTAATCTTGACTTTGCCACAAAAGAACCGTTTTTCAAGTGTTGTTTTGTGATTATCTACGAGAAAGCTGCTCACTCTGCCAAGCGCTGCTCAAATGGACCGAAGAGTTGCATGAGAAAAAGTTTGCTCCCCGTTTTTACCCAAAGCGACGTTGTCCTTTTATAGGAATAGTTTCACAGTATTTCATCACGCGCTTGGCTGTAAGTTAAAAGAGCAAAGTACTTAAACAGAATTTAAGTGCATATCTGAAGAACTTGAGAAACGGAAAGAATTTTTTAATTCATATTTTAGGCCTGCAGTTCCCATCCACGACCCCATGGGGGGTCAGTGTTTCACATATTCAGAGCAACTGATCTGCTGCACAACTTTACATGTTGAAGTTAATGAACTGTGATGCTTTAAATCAAGTCTTTGTTCACTTTTTAATGGGTGTAATTTTAACTCTTTTTCTTCTCTTTGATAATAGGGTCCTAGAGGTTTGCTTGGCCCCAGAGGGTCCCCAGGTCCTCCAGGACCGCCTGTAAATATGCCCTTCTTCAATCAAACTCAACACTTATCCCTTTTATACAGTTTCTTCGTGCTCAGCAGAGTTTCATTGAAATATTCTTTTCTGTTCTCTGTAGGGTCTTAATGGACTCGACGGACAGGCTGGTCCTAAAGGAAACATGGTCAGTGTTTGTGTTTTGTCTCTTTGAAAAAATAAAGTAGAAACTCAGATTTGTAGGGACCACCTAAGCTACTTGTCTGTTATCAGAGCTCGCCTCATTGCAGGTCAGTGACCTGTAACGCCAGTGGAGCACGACAAAGGGTTGAGTTCATAGCTGAGCTGTTAGATTTTATCGTGTGTCAATGATCTCATCTTGTTGTCTTTCTTCACTTAGTGAGATTTTTAAAATAAGCTTCAGCAGCTCAATAGGGAAGAAAGTTGAATAAGTCTAATTGTTGTGATCACTAAATCACTAAAGAAAATATAAATAAATAGGCTGTGTAACATGAGTTTAGTGCAGTCACCAAAGTGGGATTTCTTAACATTCTTTATATTAAAACAGATTTACCAAATATAATTTCAGTTGTCAATGAGAGTAAATTTCTCTACAGACATTTTTATTCTGTAACAGCTGGAGTGGAGAGTTTTTTTTAAACATCTTTATGTGACAGCTTGTCACGTCTGAGAAAAGGATATTTGTGTTTTTCTGTGTGTTTTTGGCTTCTGACAAATGGCTCCCTGCTGATTAAAGCAAAGATGCCAGAACAAGTCATCACACTCTTCTCCCCTGCACCTCAGGACTTTGCAGGGTTCACTCCTCCTTTAAAACCTCTATAAATTAAATGTGTCCTTATTTATTTTCATTACCAGGATTATTATGTATTTTTGACATTGTAAAGCTGTATTAGTTAGGTTAAAAATTGTTAAAAATGTAACTTCATTGCTTGAAATAGTACATTTTTTGGTGTTTTCTTGTTTCTGTTCAGGGTCCACAAGGAGAGCCAGGACCTCCTGGGCAACAGGGCCTACCTGGTCCACATGTACGTTTTTTCATTATCTATAAACACACATCTTTACTTTGATCACTTTGTCTTTTAATGTTTTCTTCTTCTGTATTCTGTTTTCTTTTATAGTTATTCATCCCTCCTTTCCCCTCTGCTCTCTGCCTGTCTGCTCTTTTCATTCTGGATCAACGTTGCCATTTTGACTGGGCAACAGGGAGTTGTATAATCTTGAATGATCTTTCTCAGTTCTGGTTTCTAAATCAAAACGGTTTGGACATTTCTTTTTTCCGTTCCCTCTCCTCCCTCTCCCTTCATCCTATATGTTCCTTAATTTTTAATCTCCTGCAGTTTTGTCTCCAAACTTTCATCAAAAACATAACTTTAAGTGTCAGGTTTTTTTTTTAATCTAAACTGCTAAAATAGAGCAGACTTTCTTCATGTTGTACATGTGTTTTAGAACCTAACGTTACCAGATAATCCAGTTGGTGACAACTTGTTCCATGTTTTGAGTCAGCTTTAATATAAAACAGTACACCTGATGCTGTGGCCAGAGCTGACAGACCACTCCCCTGTGCGACTTTCAGCCCTGCCGATGATCACAGCGTGAACACAACTGTGTCATTAAGCTGGAAAGTATTACTGGGAACCTGTACCCATGAATTTAAAAAAAACTCAGTCACTTTAGTTGTAAAGACGGATATTCAGCAAATGTACTGATTCCCTGCTGATTTATTTGTTTTTCACAAGTTGAATTTTTACAATATCTTAGAAAAGTACAGACAAAAACCCTCCATGAACGCATCTAACTAATATTTCCATCAGTAGAGCATTACATTGTATAAAAAAAACACATGTATCTTTGCCACTTTAATGTTTTTGTCTCTCTTGTCACATAGGGTCTTATTGGTCCTCAAGGTCCAATTGGGCCTCCTGGTGAAAAAGTAAGTAGAAAAAAAGAAGCCAGAAACCATTTTTTGTTCTCCACAAATCTGTTGCGTTGATCAGTGCATGTCTCACTAAATAGTTCTGCAGATTAGTTTCTTTGAAAGCAGAAACAGACATGAGTTCTAATACTTTGTTTTAAAGAAAGGGCTTGTTTGTGGTTTTGAAGAACTATTAAAATATTTTAAAGAGGTTGTTTTTTTTCTGCCTCTATAGGGACCTCAGGGGAAACAAGGTCTGGCTGGACTTGCTGGTGCTGATGGTCCTCCTGTAAGTGGCACCATGATGTCATACTGTATCTATTCCACAAAATCCTAATAACCAAATACTCAGCTGAGAAAATTTGCTTCCATAGGGTCACCCTGGCAAAGAGGGTCCTCCTGGCGAGAAAGGAACAGTCGTGAGTTGAACGTGGTTTTCTTTGTTAGTCGGGATTTTACACTGAAGAGCCTGATTGCAGATGTTCTTAAAGATTCATCAAGAGTGGGACGGCAAATAAACTGTGGCTCCCAGGATCTGGCCAAAGGTTTTAAATTACCACGCAAATTACTAAATGTTTGGCAACCAAAGTGGGAGTACACAGTCTTGATGTAAACATCTTGGCCGACGACAAACGACTTTGTTCTGGGTGGTAAACATGGCACCAGTATAAAGAAAATTATGTCTTTCATTGAGTGAACAAAAAAGTCCAATTACTTTATGTATTTCAGCCCCTTAAATGCTCCCATTTTTAAAATGATGATTACATAAATGGATCCCAATAATACAAATGAAAATATGAGTTTTTTTTACAAGAAATAAAAAAAGGCCAGGCTTAAACTTCTAACACATTTTCTCTTTATGATTTATAGGGTTTTCCTGGTCCAATGGGATCCATCGGCTATCCGGGTCCTCGTGGTGTAAAAGTAAGCTTCTTAGTGGCTGTAAAGTGATTCCCTACTGCAGTGAATGATCTTTTTTCTCATACTTAATTCTGTTTTGTTCATCTCATAGGGTGCCGAGGGAATCAGAGGCCTTAAAGGTGACAAAGGAGAAAAGGTAAACACCTCTCCAGTCTCCTCATAAATGGCTGACAGATGTCAGTCTTCATCAGTGTTGTAAATCGCTTTAAAATTCAGCTTCCACTGAATCAGGCAAGTGGAAACTGTTTCAAAGGCCCATCAGGCTGGCAGTTACGAGCCCAAGCCACAAAGTTGTAATGGAGTGTGAAACGTCGAACAGAAAATGACTTTTTTTGTGGCTAGTTGTTAGCTCTGTGTAGATTCAACTATCAGGACACTGAAGCTCCACAATAAAACACAAACACTAAAAGTCTACTTTCTTTACACACAACCCAGTGTTTTTAATTTATCCTTTTTCCCACTTTGAATTAATTCTTACATTATATTGTGATTTTTTTTATCTTTTTTATCTGGTTTATTTATTTTATGAATGAAAAGCACCTAAAAAATGAAACAATGTTAACAAATTGAAAACTGCATTCTCAGTTTGAACCACTAGATGTCAGCAGAGTAAAAGAGACGATAAATTGAAAGCTGTATTTTCTACATGGCCACATTTAAAGCTTTGCTGAAATGTCCAGTAGATGTCAGTATAAACCTTTCTCAATCCTTCCCTGTTTGATTTTTTCAAAAATCTACTCTTTTAAATTTTCACACAACTTCTTTCACTTTTAGAGGTCAAAATTATTTATAAAACTCGTTTTATTTAGAGGCTGAGTTTGTTAGTTTAATGCAGTTACATTTTAAATCAGGTTTTTTAAATTCACTATTGTCTCTGAGTCCTTCAGCTCTTCACTAACACCTTTACTTGCAGGGAGAAGATGGATTTCCTGGGTTCAAAGGTGACATGGGCATCAAGGGGGACAAGGTACTTTATCATCCCTAAAGAGAAAGCTGATTTATTTTATTATTATTAATTTGCAGAGAGTTGAAATGTAGCTGAACTAAAACACATTTACATTTTTTCCCCAGGGTGAGGTTGGTGTACAAGGACCAAGAGGAGAAGATGGCCCTGAAGGTCCCAAGGGAAAGGCAGGACCAGGTGGAGAGTCAGGTCCTTTGGGTTTAGCTGGAGAAAAGGTAAACAATCAACTCTCAATACCAAAGCTTTTCCATTTATAAGTTTGATTTTTTATTGTGTTTAAATGCCAATAGACAGTAAATTAAAGTGAAACAGATATTTATGCACAAGTAAGATCTCATCTGGTCTTAAAAGCTAAGCAAGGATGAGCCTGGGTAGCATTTGGATGGGAGACCACCTGGGAATACCAGGTGCTGTAAAACCAGTGTAGGAGTTGCTCCCATGTTAGGAAAAACTAACAAGAGAAAACCTTTGACCTCCTTAAAAAAAGATGAAAATAAAATATGTGCATACAGACATAATATTTCTTTATTAAAGTTTTTTAATATCCCTGATCTTAAAGTTCAGATGTGTTTTTTTTATCTTCTAGGGGAAACTCGGAGTCCCTGGATTGCCTGGCTACCCTGGAAGACAAGGCCCTAAGGTGTGTACAGAGATTATTATACACTCTCCTGATCAAAGCAGAGAAATATGAACTTCTTGCATTATTTAAAAAGTTTGAAAAGCATCAGTTTTATGACTATTGTGATAAAAAATCATTTACAGGGTGGGTTTTTATTTGACATGGATGTTTCCTTTTATCTTAAACCTGCTAATCAATCTCAAACCATTTTTAAACTCAGTCACGTGTGCATTTCTAAAATCTGCTGACTAACTTTTTGACCCACAAACACAAACCCGAGCAGACACCTGCTGCTCACCCTCCATGACTCTTACAGGAAGTCTAACTGGCACGGTCATCAGCTGTAGTCATCAGCTGTCCTCCCGTCTTAGACCACGGCTATAATTAGCTAAGAGTCTCGCTCCTCCTGTACCGCGGCTCTGACCATTCTGGCACAGCGCCACCATCAGGATGTGCTCGTGCAGCTGGCTCCTCTCTGCTGCTGTCAGCACTGACATCCTGCTCTCATCGTTCAGGTCAGCAAGGCTTCGGCTCGGTCTCATAAAGTCAGCAGAACCTGAGCTGAGTGCGTTCCTCAAATTGACTGCCGGAGATTCAAAAAACATGATTATAATTCTAGTTTCCTAATCATCCAGTTATTTCTTTATTTTATTTCAAATATTCCACATTTGTTCTGAGCAATTGCAATGGTGCCTATAAATTTCCCACCTGGCTTCTCTCTTCTTTTTTTTTTTTGACTACATGGTGGTTTGAAATGTTTCAGAGCGAAAGTTACCACTTGGAGAGGTATAAAAAGTTCTACAGTTGACAGTTTCCTCTCTTTTGCCTGCATTTAAAGAGTTCTTCTCTAAAAATAAAAAAAGCAATTTCCAGAATGTAAAAACTGTGACATCCTCTCTAACTTCAAAGAAACTATAAAAACTGTTTTTGGTGACTCCAACACAAAGCTTTTGCAAAAATCTTTTTTGCATTGAAGGGAGTTTATGTGAAACCAAACTCCAAAAGCTACTGTTTTTACTGCAAAGTCCCATCTATGTTATGAAATGTCAAACTGTTCCCCATGCGCAGCCTCAGGGTCGAAGCCCTGGCCTGGCAGCAGATTCACCCCACCACTTCAATCAGCCTGCACACGAGCCCCTCCACCGCCTGGGTGTTGTGGCCGCTGCACCCCATCGCTCTCTGTTAACAGCTTTCTCACATCTTTAGTTCTTCATGCCATTTGCCAAAGATTCAGAGGACCGTCTGAACTTTGTGGCACAAGTCATGCTTGTCCAGTACCTGTTCCTGGTAACGACACCTCTGTGAAAAACAAATTGGGGCAGTGTAGACCTTTTTTTGTGTGTGTGTGTGTGTGTGTGTGTGTGTGTGTGTGTGTGTGTGTGTGTGTG
>NW_013952444.1:1479416-1487845 GCF_001266775.1 Austrofundulus limnaeus
GTAATGAGCACTCTGAATGTGCACTGCATCTGAGGATGTTTTAAACTCCAAGCACATGAGCACATGACCTTGATTTGTGGATATTTGACTTGGGTTGAGCCTATTTATGCTGCCTAATTCTGCATAGAGAGAGGTTGTATTCATGAGCCGCTCGTTACTCTTGTTATCCGGCCAGCAGTGATTGGCTTGGTAGTATTTGTTTGGCTGACGCCATTGCTGCTATCAGGGAGCACAGCCTGTAAAGGGCCTGTAACTAAATTACTGATAGGTATCAAAGGAGATTCACTTTTTTTTAGGGATCTCTATTTGCTCCTCCCACTGCTTTTATGTCTTCCTGTTTCAGATCCTCGCTGTCACGACGTTTAAAGATGCTCTTTTTAATTGCAGCTTATTTCACAATGGGAGCCTTTTAAACTTGTTTATGTAGAAAAAAAATGCTACACTTTCCATGTACTTCTTTCTTTTGCCAACTTTTTTCTGATTTGTAATTCTTTTTAAATTGCAGGGCTCCAACGGCTTCCCAGGATTCCCCGGGGCAAATGGTGAAAAAGGAGCGAGGGTGAGCAAATTTCTGTCAGTGATGTCCAACAGCTGAAACTTTTCATCATAACTTTCCAAATCCTAACTTTGACATAGACTGTTAGGATTAGACTGTATTTAGAATTTTCAGCACGTTATTCAACATAATGAGCTTTGTTCAGTTACTTATTTTGCAAATGTTATTAATGAATAACTGAAATATAATTGTGGAGCATCTCTTTTAAAAAAAAGTATTAGTCAGCTGCTGTAATAACCTTCTGGGGCCAGACGTGTCTGCCTCAGTGTCTCAGAGCACAGATGAGCTTGTCTTCAATAAAATCTGCTTCTTTTATTTTTTCACAGAATCTGTCAGGAGTTCAAATTTGTGGAACCACTTTGCAATAAGGCTCCCCTTATGGATGGTTTATAAATAGTTTGTAGATAGGCTATTAATTCCTCTGTAAACACTTTAAAAATTATTAATAAGTGTTTATTGTGCATTAATTAAAAACAAGAAAAAGAGAAAACTGTCTGGTTTATTGCCAAATAGTGAGCCAAATCTGTTCATGTTTATATTATAAAGTGCTATATTAAACATTTCACACTAGGTTACTACCTTATAAACACAATAATGTATTGGAAACATATTTACAGTAGGTTCACTAATTATTAATGATTAATAAATGTGTATAAATGGCAAAAGGGAACCTTATAGTGTACAGTCTTACACTTTACAATGAGGCTCCATTTGATCATTGTGGATGTGTATATTACAGTACAATATTATATGTAAAATATGTGTTTCCTTTTTTTATTAATAGAAGAAAAAGAAGAAGAAAGAAAAAAGTGAAATGTAATGAGAAAGAGTGAAAAAGAGATTAGAAGATATGAAAAATATATGTTGAGAAAACACAGGACAGCACACCGGACTTCCTGGCTCCACACCTACAAAACAAAGATAACAAAACCACAGCAACAAAAATGCATATCTATGTAATTATAATGACTTTAGCCTTGCTGAAAACCATACCCATTTACATATGACAGCCAGCACTAAAATATGTGTTTCCAATACATTATTATGTTCACAAGGTAGAAACTGGTCTGAAATGTTTAATAGCACCTTAAATGTAGTATGTACGTGAACAAATTTGGCTCACTATTTGGCAAGAAATCAGACAGTTTTGTTTCTTTCTCATCCCTAATTAATGCATATAAACACTTATTAATGATTTATAAAGTGTTTAATGATAAATTAATAACCTATCTATAAAGTATTTATAAACCATCTATAAGTGGAGCCTAATTGTAAAGTGGTAGCAAATTTGCATTTTACTCTACTTCATTTGAAAAGCTTCACATCCTAAAACACTATAACGTTGTTAAAAATGCTGTTATATAATTACCATCATTATTAGTATATTTCTGACCTTGTCCTGTTGAAAGGACTTCTCCAGCCGGTTGAAATGAAAATGTAGCTTTTCAGGAAAGATTGACAACTGTATTCTGCTGCGTGATTGAAAGTGGTAAAAGGGGTTACAGATAAAAGCATGACAGGGAGGAATGTTGAAGGATTGGGGCTGTTATTGACAAGACAAGCTCATCTGTGCTCTGAGACACTGAGAGGCAGACACGTCTGGCCCCAGAATGCCTCAAGTGACAGGTAGTTCAAGCTGTCAAGTGCCAATGAGTAACCACTTACCACAAACGTTTGATTATTTATTTTTTGTGGTCCAAGGATGCTCTGACGGTTCTATTTTATCCATGACACTGATGCCTAAAGCAGTTGTTGCTGTCTGATGTTTAAGTGCCTTTTGTTTAAAGAAAAAAAAAGATAAAATTGGCTCAGCTTAAACTTCTGAGAATACATATATTTTTATGTTTAGTTTAAAATACAAGGCAAAACTTTTGTTCTAAATCAAAAAGTTATCTTTGTTTTTCAGGGAATCGCTGGTAAATCTGGCCCCAGAGGACAACGTGGTCCAACTGTAAGCAACTTCTCTGTCCTCCCCATGAGTTATATAGTGGATTTAAATCATATTATTCCATTTGTCTGTCATTGACTGTTGTATTTGCAACCAATATAGGGTCCACGTGGGGGACGAGGAGCTAGAGGACCAACAGGGAAGCCAGGTGCAAAAGTAAGTTGATTTTACTGATTTAGTTTTAGGAACCCTGACAATCTCAGGACATTATGAAACTGAAGGAAATTGTGTGTATTATTAACTGAATTTAAGATCCAGTCTTGTACTTTACATTTTGTGATCAAATAAACAAAGAAAGACAGATTAAGTCTCAATGTGTCCCACTCTGTAACATAAACAAAGCTTGTTTTATATTCCAGCAGTGGTGGGCAGCACTAATCTAAAAATTAGTTCCACTAACCCTAAAACACTAACTGAAATATTTGGGTCTCTTAACTCTAAAGCACTAACGCTGAAAATTCAGCAAAAGCTAATTCTAAACCACTAAAATAACCCAGTCAATCCATGAACATTCTTCAACAGACAGCATGAGTCACATGCTGCCATGTTGCTCTCTTAAGATTTATCATTGACATCTCATAGCCATATTTGAGTTCATATATTGTCAATATATTGTCACCAAGTGGATAAGTGACATACATATGAACAAAGTGTGTGACAGCTTTCACCCTCAGCTGTTAACATTAACATTGATCAATAATTCAATTTGATTTAATTCAGTTTATTTATATAGCGCCAAGTCACAACATATGTTGTCTCAGGGCACTGTACATGAAAAAGAACAATCTAAAAAAGAAACCAGCAGATTGTGTTGAATCACTTCATCACAGTCTCCCATCCTGAGCAAACGGTGGAGAGGAAAAACTCCCTGCTAATCAGGAAGAAACCTCCAGCAGAACCAGGCTCAGGACAGGCGGCCATCTGCCTCGACCGGCTGGGTTGGGGGACAGGAAAGATAACATTTATAGACCTCAGTTAGTACTTCTAAATTTAGAAAGTGCTAATCCATTAATAAATTTTAAAATTTGCAAAATACCTAAAGCACTAATCAGGAAATTAGTTCCCCAATTAGGGCTTTAGTCAGTGCTTTAGTTGAACTGTGCCCACCACTGTATTCCAGTCTCTGACATAAAAGGTACTGCCCCCCGAGGTGTGACCAGGATGTAAGGTTTATGTACATGTGACTTTAAGAGGCTGGTTCATCGTTAGACATTAATCCTTTTAGAGCAGCCTGGGACAGACACTGGGCTGCTGAGAGGGCTTGTTGTTGTTCTGATAAGACCCAAGGCCTCAAACTCCCAGGCCCGCCTTGCTGTGAGCTGGGTTCCAGTTCAGATCTTTGAATCGAACCTTTTAAAAGAGAATCTGCAAACTTATTCTTCAGTCTTCTGAACTGAACATTTAACTGCAGCTGCATTTTTCTGTCTGTTGCCCATTAGTTGTATAGATACGCACATAACTATCAGTGTTGCACAGAGTTTATTCACTGGCTCAGAGGAGTGAAAAGTTCACTTTTCTCTGTGCCACTTCTTCCTCCACAGGGCACCTCAGGCAGTGATGGACCTCCTGGCCCACCTGGAGAGCGGGTTAGTTTTGGATTTTGTTTCATCTGTTTTCTTTTTCAGACTTGGATCAACAGCAAAAGCACATCAGGGTAATTGTGTTAAAACTAAACTCGAAATCAGAACCAGCTGCTGATCTCTTTGACTAATTTATTGGTTTCTGGGTTACTAATTTGTGCCAACAAACCTCTCTTTCTAAATGATAATATTACTGTTTTAATTCAATGTAAGGAAGCTGAACAATGTTGGCTAAATACCTACAAAATCCATGTGCCAGTTTTTCCTCTTCACATTTCTTTTTCTTTTTTATTCTAGGGACCTCAAGGACCGCAGGGTCCTGTCGGTTTCCCTGGACCCAAAGGACCAAATGTAAGTAGCTCTTGTCAAACTGTGAGCTGATATCCACAGTTAGGTGGCACTTCTCCAGGCTTGTTAATTATTGATGCACTCCTGACACGATGATCTCTGTTCACTTGTTCACTCCCAGGGTCCGCCAGGGAAAGACGGGCTGCCTGGTCACCCCGGACAGAGAGGAGAAACTGTGAGTGTGTAGTCCCTGCATACAGATGTGTCATCTCTTTTTCACCCAATTTGTTTGGTTTCTTCTTTTTTGCACAAGATTCTGAACACCTCTGATGAGCTAAACTCCAACGTTTGCTCATAAAGTCAGTAGATTTGAAACGTTGTTGCAAACATGATGCAGTAAATGTGATTCTTCCATCTTAGGCTTTGATCAGTGAAAACCTAAAAAACTCATAGATGGGATTGGATTTTATTTTCATTTTATTTCTCTAATGGAGAAATAAACATGATTTGGTCTTGGTATTTCTGAACACAGTATTTTACAATGACAATAAAGGCAGCAGCATCATCATAAATTTGAAATTTTTTACTACTACCAAAATATTTTAAATTAATAACAATTTACTATCATTAAGAGTGTACTATTATAGTTATGCCAAGTATGTTTAAATTTACTTATAACCAACTAAGACACCTGGTCAGACATGTATTGCATCATTATGCAACTTACTGCCCTCTGGTTTTCTATATGAACCAACTTTAACATGTTTTAAAACATCTGTTTTACTTTTCAGGGCTTCCAAGGAAAGACTGGCCCCCCTGGACCTGGAGGAGTGGTGGGACCTCAGGTACATGCCGCGTAAACCAAACATTGTCTGTTTATTATTATTATTGGTTTAGTTTATTTCAAACAAAACAAAAAATGATAAAAAGTGATAACAAAATTAACAAAATTAACATATTTGAAAAGGAATGGGAAGGAGTCAAAAACTTATTTAATCCCACCCTTTTCCAAAGCTTATTAAAAAAGTAATAGTAAATTCTTCTTTTTCGTTATTCTAAGTTACAATGTCATGAAGATTAAAACAATAATCTGTTTACCTAGAATTTTATATAATACCAGAAATTCATAAACGTAACTGTATTTCTACATGCAGTGTATATGCATACACACATAAATGTATGCATACACACATTTTTAAGTTGTTCTTTGGGGAAAGAGTGCAACAATAGCTTATTGTTAAATAAATAAGTCAATGTATGCAGATCTTGTAGTAAAAATGAGAGAAATAGTTCAAAAATGTGCGTGTATATTTTTAGACACAATCGTGTTGGAGGCACAGTTACACACAATTTTTTGTATTCTAGTCACAAGTAGGTGTCTTACTGTGAGCATAACGTTTTTATTGATGTTGCTTTGGAAAGGGACCAACTGGAGAGACAGGACCAAGCGGGGAGCGAGGACACCCAGGGTCCCCTGGTCCACCTGGAGAGCAAGGTTTACCGGGGGCTGCAGGAAAAGAGGGTGGAAAAGTGAGTAATTATACCTTTTTTTGTATTCTGTTCATCTATTTGTAGATCCATATTTCAGTACAAAATGTGTTATTTGGACTTTTCTAGTGTGAAATATCCATTAATATGAAAATGATTAAGGTTGTTTTACACGATGAGATTTCAAGCTTGTTAAAAATACTTTACATCGTTTTCAATCGATGAGTTATTTTGTCTTCAGCGTTCAATCTCATGTCAATAATTCATCTCAAGTCTTAATGATTACCAGACGGAAGCTTTTAACATTCTGTTGTCTATTTAGGGTGATCCAGGTCCACAGGGTCATGGTGGCAAAGTTGGACCTCCTGGTCTTAGAGGTTTCCAAGGGACCAGAGGTCTTCCAGGAGCCATGGTAAGACCCCAAACACTCCTGCAAATATTCTCACGGTACACATAGAAGCTGGTGTCCAGAGAATGCGTTCTGCTCACCCAATTACCAACAACTGGTAAATCTAATGTCAGACTGGACAGGGGATCAGACTCAAAGGTGCAGAATTGATGTCCATAGAACCAACAGAGTACACAAGACAGTATTAAGTTTTCTCCTCATTAAAATCGATAATTTTGAATTAAACTGCAGACTTGAGGATCATTTCCACCATTAAAATGTCCCAGCAAAAACTTGTGCATTTCTGTGGAACAAGTTTTCTTTTAGAAGACCTGTTCCAATTTCAAACAAAAATAAATCAACTCGTTTTCATTTTAAACCCACTATGTTGTCGCTACATGAACCATAGCCTGTTGGGGAAACCTGCATTCATTCCCTGAAGGAGTGGGAGTTGGGAAGAAGTTCAAGGTGAGAGCGGGTCGGTGGCGATTAGAGACTGGATGAGGACCAGCTTGGGGGATTGTGGCTGAAGCTCATTTCGAAGCCGACCATTAAGAGAGCATGCGACAGCACAGGGCAGACTTATTACAGCCATTGTGTTTGTCCCATGTGTGCAGAGGGATGACTTTCCTTTTAATAATGGAAGCACACACACACACACACACGCACAATATGTGAGCAAAAACATACATGCTTCTCAGGATTCAGTGTGTGAGCCTGTATATCTGTTATGTGAGTGAAAACAAGTATAAATTTTGTTTTGTTTGCAGAGAGAGAGAGAGCATAAGCCTATACATTTTTTTCTTTTTAGTCACATACACACACATGCAATCTGTATCCCAACCTTGAGTCTTGACAAAAGGCTATATGAGCCAAAAAAATAAGTTTATTTGTGAGCTCAGCAGAGACGGATCCTTACAGTCTCTTATTGCACTGTGGAGAAATGTGCCAGAGAGGTGGGGCTGCTTGGCAGAACTCTGCACCCCCTGGCTCTGTTGGAACCTGTAAATTAGTTTTTATAATAAAAGTCTTTACCACCTTCGGTGAGCTGTGTTTTCCACATGCAGCCCCAGCCTCCTTGTGCTGTGATTCAGCACGGTCGTTGCCATTCAAGGCTCGGGAACGTGAAGCGTTGACAAGGGGTTAGAGATAGATGGACCTCACCTCAGCTTGTGACTCACTGCAGGCTTCAGAGCCTTTTCATCTCTTCTTTCTTTTTTTCTGCCTTTTGAAGTTCATGTAATGACTTCTATTGCATTTATAATATGAATATGCCTTCAGGTTAGACTATAACATCATTTATTAAATAACAGGCACTTTTATCCTTTTTGTGGATAACAGAGTAGCAGCCTAATTAAATGGGTTGAAAACGGTGCGTTCATTAATGAGCATTTCTAGTTCTTGTCGTTGCAGTGATGCTTTTGTTTGTGGTTCTTTCTCTTTTTTTGTCAAATCCCATTTTGAAACACTGCGCATGAATCTAAGTGACAGTAAAGTTTCTTTGTGGTGGAATCAGGTCAGTAATCAGGTCTTCAATAGGGATTAAATTGTTTTTTTGTTCGGCACTTCCTTTGAAACATACAGAACAGCATGTTAAAGACTGTTTTGTTTACATGCACAACATGCAGACTATTGAAATAATTATACATAAGAGATATGTACAATTATAGTGTCTACATTTGATAAGTTGCAAGGGGGGCTGCAGCAGTTTGATGGTCAGTGCCACAGTGTTGTCATCAGGTTGAAGCCTAGGTTGCATCAGGAAGTGCATTCAGCATGAAAAAATCTTTTTATGCTCGATTCAGTTTGTAGCTGAAAAACTGCCAAAAGGAACAACGTACTGTAGGCTGCGTGAAAAATATTCTTGTCAAATGTTCAAGATGACTTTAGATTTTGTGTGGGTCTGGATAAAAACTAGTAACTAGATTTATGACAAAACTTAAATACAACCTATATATGATATTTATCATATATAATTGCTCTTTAAACTCAGTTAAATATGTGGATTGTGAAGCAAAAGTGTTATTTGACAACCACTATATTCATACAGTTAAGATGCATGTAATGCTTTTATGTTTGCCATATGTCACTTAACTGAATATTTAATGCAGATTTTGTCCTAATATAGTTCAGTTCAGTTCAGTTTATTCTTTTCTTTAAAAAACAACAAAATAAATTCAA
>NW_013952444.1:1487987-1493170 GCF_001266775.1 Austrofundulus limnaeus
GGTTTAACTTAAACTTAACATGTTCTTTTTATGGAAAATGTGTCCAGAATGTGTCTTTATAAAGCACTCTCTTAGTCATTTAATATAAGAAAACAACGTTAATTAAATTTAAACCCTGTGTCATTCTACAAGGATTATCCAAACATTTCTCAGTGGACATTTTATTAAAGCGACTCTTCTTTTTAATGAAGTTTATAGGATTGTGGGACCTGTAATAAAAATCCTTCCTGTTGTTCTCAGAAGCATCAGAACATACGCACACAGAAAAAATACTAACAAGGACAAAACAGTCTGTGTGCAGTTAGAGATTTTTTATTTTTATTTTTGTCATTTTTGAAGTTTGTGCATTTATTTAATTTTGTGAATCAAGCGTTTATTGAAATACTCTCCTACTAAAATGTGCTTGTGATATAAAAAATGTGTTTGCAACAAACTTAGAGTAAATTAAGAAAGTAGATTCAGAAACTACATAAGTTTAGTTGAGTAAAAAACTACTGTTGTGCAACTGCATATTTCCCACACAGTGTGTTATTATGTGCTCCATATATACAATCCTGTACATTAATGTGTAAAGTTACACACATCTAGACATGCAAATGGCTGTTTGACAGCTGCCACCACTGATCTTTCAGCAGCTGTGAGTGGTGGTCCATGGTGAGTGATACCTAAGCCTCGCCTGTCCTCTTGTTTCAGGGTCCAGCTGGCTTAAAGGGAGGAGAAGGACCTCAGGGTCCCCCCGGCCCCATCGTAAGTAGCCCGTTACTATGGTTACCTCATCTCTTTTGCCACAGAGATTGCGAAGGAAAAGTGACTTTTTGCGTTTGGATAATTGAGCTGCTCATGCTGTGCACAGCTCTATTCTGTGGTCATTCAGCAGCTCGTGTAATGTAAACTGCAGTGGCTGAACGGAGGGCGGTGAGACGATTGAAATCACTTCCTCCAAAGAGTCGAAATGAGAGATATAAGCATTTTTTAATTACCCCTTTATATCTGGGACATCTTGTTTAATAAATTGATGATTCACAAAGTGGATCTTAAAATTTAGATTATGCACGATCATTGATTTTTTTTATTCGCTTTGTTAATGACAATTATTTTCACTTTTTATTTCTGATGAAAGCAAAGTCTTGAGTTTTTTTTTCAACATTAGCTCTTCTAAACAAGACATTTATGAATGTTTAAACCACTGCTGGATAAACAACATATTGCTTTATTTGTGGCATTTTTTGCTGTAATTTTTGTCTAATTGTCCGATCGAAGAACAACTAGTTTCATGCCTGTTGCTTGACTGGTCATGGATGTTTTCCTCGGACACTTAACAGAAATGAAGATGGATTTTTATTTATTTATTTTTTCTTGTTTGGCTACCTTTTTATGCCTTTTACTGTTTTACTTTGTGGTATTTATGCATAATACACTTAGCATGTTGCCATTTTAATTAAATCACATTTTGCACATCTTCATGCTGTCATTTAGCAAAAATCAAGGTTAAAGTTTGTCCTCATGCACAAGTTATTATGTTGAATTTGATTGTACGAGCTTGTGCAACGTCAAAAACTGTTCTATTCTATATTCTATAGCTTCATTATGTGTATTGTATTATGGCAAATCAGACATGCTTCCATCATACTGTGGCTTTGACGGGAGCAGGAGTGAGGGGTTCTTCATTAATAAGTGAGATGCTTTTGTTCCTGGCTTTGTCTCCCACACCTCAGTTAGAGATATGGGCAATAAAAAAAGCCCCTGAAGTTCCAGCTGATATTCGGCGCATAATCTGACTGACAGGCAGCTTTGAACTGTCTGTCATTTTGCTGGAGCGTTAAACGCGGGCTCCCGATAATTGCCCCGTGCTCACCAGCGACGGAGCAGCGCCAGATTAGATGACAGGGGTGGATATGCAGAGGAGGGATGAAAAGATGATGAAAGCAAGAAGAAAGTTCTCTGAATGAGCGCAGCCATTTCCACCGCAAAGTGGGATCGTTTTCCTAAATTGGCATGAAAGTGAGCCATTCCCCAAGTACAGGTGGAAAGACTGTTATGGTAGTGTTTGAGTTAAAGAAGGGAAAAAAAGGGAAGAAGAAGGCAGCGTGCAATGTGCACGCACACAAGAGATCTGATATTTTCCTCCATCGATTTCCTGCCAGAGGTGGAGCTGCTGATGTGCAGGGGGGGATTCTGAGTGCTGTGTGCGTGCTGCTTTTTCTTTGTCTTTTCACAAAGTTATGTGTGTGTCTCAGAAAGAGACAAAGACAGGTTAGCACAAAAAAACAAATAATAAATAAATAAAGAGCGAATGCAACAAATCGTGTGTCTTCTGTTGCCTTGCAGTTCTGTTTCTGGCCAATCAGACGTGTCGAAGAAAAAAAAGAACACGAGTAAAATGACGGCGAAGAAAAGCGCAATGATAAATAGTAAACTGTTGTTTCTGCATGTGTTCCTCCCAATGGGCTACTTGGCAGGTTTAAGGTGACAATTTGGAGATTTTTGTGTGCACGTGTCACCAGCAATATCCGTCATACAGAAATGGACCGGGCATGTTGTAAGAATGCCAGGCGGCAGCTCACATCAGCGGCTCCGTGTGAGTCAGGTCACAGTTTGATCTGTTTACGTTCCCAAGACATTTCCTGGAAATTAGGAAGCTGTGATAGCCTTGTGATAAAACAATGTGTTGAACACCCACCTGGAAATAGTCAGGAGCAATGTAATAAGACACGGTCCTTGTGGAAATCCTCTGAAGAGTCCTCAGACCTTTAGTTTTAACAAGAACTAATCTCTTTCTGGGAAGTTAGACAACAATCGAAGCAGTCATCTAAATTTAAAAATTTGGAAAGTGACAGCATTAAACTGTTTGTGTCTCTTATAAAAGAAAAATGTTAATAACATTAAATATTTTATGCTTTAACTTAAACATTTCCAAGATTACGTTTGTGCATTTTCTTTTATTTACTGGATAGGTTGTGATTTTTGAAGTTTCATGATTCACCAAGTGACTCTTTGATCCAGGGTTCTCCGGGTGAACGAGGCCCCGCTGGTCCTGGAGGTCCCATTGGTCAGACAGGACGAAATGGCCCACAAGGACCTCCTGGCCCTGCTGGAGAAAAGGGAGCTCCTGTGAGTGCATTTTTTTTTATTATTAATATTATTTTTTTATTTGTTTTCTTGCCTCTGTGAAACTGTTTAATTTTATTTTCCACTAAAAGTTTTTATGGTGTTGTCAAAGAGTTGTGATTAATGTTATTTGTAGGGAGAGAAAGGTCCCGTGGGGCCAGCTGGCCGTGATGGCATTCAAGGTCCAGTAGGTCTTCCTGGTCCAGCTGGTCCTCAAGGTCCCCCTGGAGAGGACGGTGACAAGGTAAAGAAAAATTGTACCGCTTGCTTTATAAATACTTAAAATGTTTGCTACAAAGCATTTTGTTGGGTGTAATATAAAACCATACATAGTGAGGAGTTAGAACTCCACGTCTTTAACCTTTATTTTCTATTTAATGAGATCAGAGCAAAACTCCAGTTTTCTTTACAAAAAGTACGAGTTAGAGCTGTCAGGGTTTGTCACATTCTCAGAGAGATAAACGATTATTTCTGGCTGACTTGTCATGTTGCTTTACTTTACATTTTTTACTATTCTTCAGTTTTATTCACACATAGTAATTCTCTCTGACACAGCTTAACTCTTTTAATTTTGTTTGGCCTAAATCACAAACCTAATATAAAACTGTCTAATCTACAATTAAACAAAAGCACTTTTTTAAGTACTTAGCATTATCATACAATTAGTCATCTGCAAAACTAGAATAATGTATTATGTAAACAAGCACTAATTTACCGAAACTGCAAAAAAACAATGTTTACCCTCAGGCCAGCAAATCCCACAGCTAATACACTAAAGCCCAGATCTGCATTTTTCACATTTGCAACCATCACACCTCGCCAATCCAAGTCACGTCTCCCATCAAGCCCCTTTGTCAATCATCGTGCCGATGAGGTGAGACAGGGAGCCAATCAATTAATTGAAGGCCCTCGCCCAAGGTCTTTCTGGGCCAATCAAATTAGAATCTCTTGAGAAATATTCACTGCTCGATCGTGATAAAGGTGACACTTGAAGATATCAGACTTAGGCTAAACATGGAAGGCAAGAGCTTTTAAAGATGTCCAGGAGAGATTTCAGAGTGTGTTTGTGTGTGTGTGTGTGTGTTGGACCACAGGGTGAAGTTGGTGGACCGGGACAGAAGGGAAGCAAAGGAGACAAGGGTGAATCTGTAAGTTTGTTGATTTCATTTGTAGATGTTATGTGAAGCAATGAGATCAAAATTGTAGCTTAAGTTAATTAACCACTAATCCTGTCAAGTTAAATGAATGAAAATGAATGAATTTGTCTTACATGAAAGAGTCTCCAGTTTACAAAGCAAATCTTAACTGAATAATTTAATCTTTCTGTTTAAATGTCAGGGTGTTTTTTTTCTTTCTGTCTTGAATTATTTTTTATTTCAAATTTCCATATGAGTTGCATAAAGGTAACTAAAAGCTGTGATTTAAATGAATGAATTTGAATAAATTGACATTTATTTAAGGCCAAGAAAACTGGGACAGTGATCAGCTTTGCAATGTCATTCTTTTAATTCTTTTCCATGACTTTATACAAACATCCCGACTGCATGGCTTTCTTCTTTTTTGCTTTTAGGGTCCACCAGGCCCGACTGGTGTCCAGGGTGTGGTTGGAGCTCCTGGTCCTGCTGTGAGTATCACTTTATGTCAAAGTTTCTCACAAGAAAACTAACATAATACTTGTTTGATTTTAAAGGTTCAGTATTAAAGTTTTAACTCCCAGGAGTCTATTTAAAACTAGATATCGCATAGCAGTAACAGATATGACCCCCACACATACACAAAGCACCAGAACTCACCAGAACAGATGTTTTGGGTGGGGGTCCAATGATGGGTGGGAGGGTGGGGCCTTATTGGTGGACCCAATGGATAGCCCTTCATCAGAGCTAAACAACAAAAAAAATCTGAAGCTCCTATGTTTAATAGTTTTTGAGTTATAAGCATTTTGTATGGCCAGACACACCCTTTTTTGATGGAGCCCCCTCTTCAACTATGGTGTCTATTGTAAAACCGTTGGCTAGTGCAGTGTAGGTCATTCATGTCTGCATTCCTGCCAAATTTCATGTTGATCGGTGCAGCCG
>NW_013952444.1:1493364-1511701 GCF_001266775.1 Austrofundulus limnaeus
CCATAAAATGTGTTGTTGTTGTTGTTTTCTAGCCTCAGGCCACAAAGAAAAACAATCAATTATAAGTAATAAAGTTTGAAATGTTTTTTTTCAAGGCCTGCAAGTGTTATTAAACTGCAAAAAAAAAAAAAAAGATTTTACCAAAATCGTGCAGTGATGAAACAGAATAAGGGTAAACTTGTCAATTTAGGAAATATTTGCACTTCCGTACCAATAATTCTTTAAAATACCATCAAAATGTATCTTTTAATATGATTGAAATTGTATTTATATGCTGTATTATGAAAACTTTCCTAAATAAATCTATCAAAAGAGTCAAATCCCTGTCAAGCTGGGGACACATTCTGTCAGCAGGACTGCATTTATGCTCTTTCTCTGTGGTTCAGAGTGTGGGTGGCAGTGTGGGCTCAATATAAAACCGACAACTTTCTGCCTTTATAATGTGATACAGTTTTTATTTTATTTATTCGCATACTTGTTGCACATCATAAACAGAAAAACTTTTCTCATCAACTGATCAACATCTAGATTCTAACTTGTGATCGTTTCATTTACAAAACAGTCTTGCAATGATGTGTCCACCAGCTGCCAGTCATTTTCATGTATTCGTAGCAAAAGTAACAGCTGAAGTTCACAGAAAATCCTCCAATCATAAGGAAAAAGTTCTGTTTCGTCTCTGGCTGGCAAGCTGAAGGCAACTAACAACTCATTGCTGGAAATAATAAGGCCATTGCAGCTGCTCTAGTGAAAACCCACCATCTGCAGGGCTCTGTGGGGGCTGGAAAAGACCTGGTGAGATGAATTGCTGTAAGTAGGCAGTGCACACATGTTGAATAGCAAATTATTTAACAGTTGTTTATCCTGGTGAGTCAGTTTGTGCATTCATAAATTCATGACCAAATCCCGACTCAAGCTGTGTTGTCTCAGCATAATTAGCCCTCATTTTAATAGTTAAACCTTAAAATAGACTTTAAGAGCTGACTGTCTGCACTGTAGAACAAACTTCTAAAGCAAGGAAAGAACTGAAGGTTCAAGGAGAAGATGAATAATCCAAATGTCTTCCCTTTTTTTCTTAACCCAAGACATTGTATAAATGATTTAAAAATGGTCAAATTCCCGTCTTTAAGATTTTGCCCAGTGTCTGGACAGTCTGGCAAGCATTTGTGGTGCAAGCTGAAAATGTTCCTTAAATTTGAGACTAAATACATAAAATAGTACAGAATTTTTTGAGTTATTCCTCTTTCTTATTTTCAAAAGAGAAGAAAAAAGGATATTTAACATAATTTGATTGAAAAACACCCATGTAAAACTGCTCCAACACAACAATTGGCACATCTATATATTTACGAACTTAGGTTGTGTCATTCTAAAAAGGTTGGGAATCACTTTTCAGTAACAGTGTTGAGTAATACAAAGAAAGAAAGAGACACAGAGACAGACAGGGAGAGAGATACAGACACAAACATAACCAAGCTCAGATGAAAAAAAAAAGTTAAGACTTTATTTAGTCAAGGAGAAACTTTTTTATTAACAATGATTTATGAAAAGTGCCTACTTGATGATTCATAAATGAAATAGCACTTTAAAAATAGTATTTATATGAACTGGATAATTTGACAAACGATGAGGATCATTTCCAGGCTCATAGTTAATTTTTTTTACCACAATCAATTAATTATGTTAGCTTCAGTTGTTATGAAAACACTATATATCAAAAGTAGTTTGACTTCACCTAAACGCCTTAAAATTGACTTTGTCTCTGAGAACTTCCTACTGTTTCTGACACTCCCACTTCAGCACAACTTCACAGCAATGCTTTTCAACAATGCTCGGCTGCAGACTGAGCTCCAGGGAGTAGCTTTGTGCAAAAAGGCGTTGCTTTGTTCCAGGAAGTGTTTAGGCGGCTCCACATGGCTAACACAGGAGATTCAAGGATTTCTCAAACATGCATGAATGAGTGGAAGCATCACTCTGTGTGTGTTTTTGGTAAGGGACTGACATAACATGGATATAATGCTAAAAAATGTATTTGCATAGTACCCCCCTCCCTTAAACACTTTCAGAGGGAGTCCTTGCATCGTCCGAACAGGGCTGTGAGTTGCGCATGCTGTTTTACAATGAATAACAAATTAGGAAGCACTTAAATCCAAGCTCTGTGACCTCGGACACCAATCTGTTTGCAATCTCCCCCGAGGAGATCCGATTTGTGACTTTGTTTGGTGAAGTGTCTCTGAGCTTAAATCCACCTTGTCTGTGACTTTTCTTTTCAAAGCTTGTACTCATGTTGCCCATAATCACCTAACATTTCCCTCTAAACTGTTCTGCATTCAGTACCAGCGCCTCGGGCTGCCTACATGTCCCAAAGGCTCGGCTAGAACTCCTCGAGCACTTTCATGTGCTGACGTGTTTGAACTGAAAACTTCCAGTCTGTCAGCACTTCACTCTTTCCCCATAGTCTCTCCTTTCTTCCTCTCTGTAGCTCAGCGCACCTCTGACTTCACAGAAGTCAGCATCTTTCACATACAGTACACTGTTTATCATAACCCTGTGGCAACATTGTACTGTATCCTTTACTGATGGGAATCTGTTAGGATTTCTCCCGTTTCCCTCAGGTAGCACAGCAGAACGGTGGTTTTGGCTAGAGCTGTTTTATCTGAGTGCATTTTTATGCAAATAGTCTAATAGGTTGAACACAAACATGTGCCCTTGAGACAGGCTTTTGACCTTTGCAAAATTAGGGGCTTCACAAAATCACACACTTGCACAGGCTATATGTCCTTTCCTAGCTCATTTAAAAGTGTCCGTAGACCTCCCCTCCCCCAACCTGAGCTCTGATTGACTCGACAAGCTTAAAAAAAAACGGTTAAGATGAAAAACAGAGAAAACAAAATGCAAGTGTTTGAGGTCTCACATTGCCAAAAGCACAACTAATAAGATTTTGCGAACCTTGACCACCCCGCAGGGCAGCGACGGCGAAGCCGGGCCAAGAGGACAGCAGGGGATGTTCGGCCAGAAAGGAGACGAAGGACCCAGAGGGTTTCCGGGGCTACCGGGACCCGTCGGACTGCAGGCAAGTCTCCATCAAATCTGCCGCTTCTCTACGCACAGTTGCATCTTTTATCTCTTATTTTGTAAACATATCACTTCTAAGTCACGCTGAACGTTACCCCTAGGGTACGCGCACATTACTTTTCTCTTGTCTGCGCCGCCTGAAGCAGTTTGATTTCCTCCACACTCTTTAAACCTATGACTTTTCATCTCTCCTATTTACATCACATCAAAACAAAGCATATTTTATTAATGCAGCTTTGACTTCCAATAGCACTTTGTTTAGCTCCGGGGTAAATAATGCTTTACCCCTTCAAGGACTTTGCCTGGTATAGACCATTCTAAAAAAAACATTTTGCATTTAAAGTTTTCTGTTTATGGTGGAGGATGGAAGGTTTTTTTTTTTCAGATTACATTATTATAATGGGGTAAACAACTATCCTGCAGCAGTGCTTTTAAATTTAAATGACTACCACAGGTGTTTGAGCTGACATTTTAAGGAAAAGTCTAGTTAAAACCCTTATTTTCCAGAATTTTTGTTTAAAACAAGTCTGACAATGGCTACAGTGTGAGTTTCCAAGAGGATCTGATTCATCATGTGGTTTTCATGTCAGAGATAATTAAAGAGAATAATCAGAGGGTTTTTCATCAATAACTGATTCAGGGTTTTTTTTCTTCAACTCAACACTCATTGATCTGTGTTTCTTTTATTTTTAATGGTCACAGCTCATTGATGTCTCTTGTGATCATCGGAAAAGGAACGACACATTTACCCATTTACAAATTAAAGCATGAAAAAAAAAGCCCTGAACTTTATTCTCCTTGGTTCAGTCCATTCTGGGTTCATGTAGATCTAATCCTGAGTCTAGAATGAACCACTGTATAACTTATTATATCATTTAATGACAATAAGATTTTTGTAATCATTGACTTTATCTGATCTTTATGGAGTTGGCTTTCATGGAGCTGTTTAGGGAACCGGGTGTTTGTTAAAACCCAAGCAAGAAATGGTTTTAAGTAAAGATTATCTTTATTTATTTATTTGCTGTAATGAATTATATTCAAAATAAAAGCACCACATTGACAGAGAGGGAGAAAAACTGAAATAGCAGGATTGATCCCATCACCATTGTATCATAAATGTCAGTACAGACGTTGATATTGATACTATTGATATTTGAATCAATGTAATGGCCTCTAACGGAAGGACCAGTATGCATAAACGGAAGAATTATTGGATTAAGGTGGTCTATAGGATCTCTGTTTGATGTACAAACAATGTAATTGTGTTTTTTTAAAGATCCTAAGGTACATAATTCAGTTATGTGACCATTAAGAGCCAACTAGTAAAATCTACTCCAGCAGAAGCTAATATATCACTCAGAAACAAGAATGTAAAAATGTCAAATGATACTTTAACCATAGCTGTAAACTTGCTTTGTTTTACTTTGATTAACAGTATACTTTTAGGTTACTGCTTTCTTTTCTTGACTAAATATCAAACCTGTAAAAGAAGAGTAGAAGGTCAGTGCACCGACTCATGGGCTGAAGTTAAGGAAACTTCCTTTAGTGGCCATGAATAAAGAAGAGGCACACTTTAAAATATCTCAAAGTCAATTATCCAAAACCCACTGTGGATGAAATTAAAGCAAAGCTCTGCTGGTCAGTAGGGCTAGATAACGTTGTTATTAAGTGCAATTGGCCTTTAATTGGGCATAATGCACTCCTCCCGTCTTTTTTAATTATTTTGGGTTAAGCCGCCCTTCAATCCATGCCAGCAGCTGCTGCAAGCTCAGCTCTTCAATGCAATTATCTGTAGCATTAATGATTTTTGACCAGTGGTAATGAATGGCTTCGGTCTAAAATCCCTCCCTCAATGAGGTGTTTGTTTGTGGAATATGAGTCCTTGCTGCGAGGACGATTTCCTCCGATTATGAGTTAAAGATGAGGACACGGAGAAGAGTAAATATCACACTCGCTCACATTGGGTGGTCCTTAAATTCAAGGCCAGCTTGGAAAATAAAGTAAACGCTGAGCTGGTTCATTTATTGATTAATTTGAGTTAATAGTAGTTTTTATGTGTTTAATTGTTGTTGCTAATTTAATCATAATGTGCCTTTTTCTCTCTGTATTTTAGGCTCACAAGTATAATATGGAACAACACTGTTTCTTCTATTTCACACAACAAGCTTTGTAAAGGAAATGACTTAATTTATATCCCCATTCTTACAGCCCTCATGCTTACAACCTTCATGACAGAAATTCCAGTCTGCTGCTGAAATATATTGGCTTTCCCTATCACTGTAGATGTGCTCTAAATCAACAAAACGGGCTGAAACTGCACACGTGTTCTCCCGGTGATTGATCTCTGCATGGTTTCGGCTTCGCGGTAACATATTGCTGCTGCTTTTCATACAGCTATCGATTATGCATGCTCCATTATTGTAGTTAATCCAACACAACACACAATGACTGCAATTAAGCAGGCAGACAATAACCTACAATTGCAAGTGACACGTTCTTCATTTTTGTTACTGATGCACCTTCCGGAGGTGCAGTCAAACTCTGTTAGCCGAGCACGGCTGAACACAAAGGCTGCACATTATGCACAGCCGCCATCAATCCACGCCAGAGTGAACGTAGATGGATGGAGTTTCCACCCTGTAATTTACACAGGCTGATTACACCCAAGCCTTCCATACCCTTTAATTACAATAGGTGTCCTTTTGACTAATTGTGTGTTTATACTAAGAGGCTCTGCTGGTATTAATGCACTCTTTTTGCATCCTGAAGCCACTATTCAAAAAGTGTCATCTGGAAGTGCCTGGTAATGAGCAGCAGGATTGTGTGTGTGTGTTCTCATCTGTAGGTTTCCTAATGCTGGAGTTTTGTCTGAGGCGCTGCCTTCCATGACCCTCTCTCTCTTTTTTGTTGTTGTCTGAATAAAAACGTGTCCTCCTTACAGGGTTTGCCTGGCCCTCCTGGTGAGAAGGGAGAAAATGGAGACGTCGGACAAATGGTGAGTGCAGCTCAGGCTGCGGCTTCGCTTTGTTAGAGCCTCACTTCGTCCTCAGGTGCGGCTCATTTTCTGTGAGATGTCGTGCTGATTGTTTTGACGTCACAGGCAGCGTGGCTTAGGCTTTCATTTGTGACAAACGTGCTGAAATACACTTTGCACTTTAACACTTTATGAGATCTGTTTGTCACGGAGGGATTTATTGTGTGACGGGGTTTTTTTAATATGGAAGATTTTTATGTCACTAAACGTAAGCACAAGCATAAGTCTGCATTCGTTTTTGTTTGTTTGTTTTCATCCATGAGCTTTATATTAACATGTTTTTGCACATGCTTTACCGTTGACTTATTCCATAGATTGAGCAAATCTTTAAATGTTCCACTGCTGAACCTCTGTAAAAACCAGGTCATACAGATGTTCTGTAGCTAATTGCATAATTCTCAGCAGCTATTTTTTGTATTGTAAACTGTTTAAATTACTTCTGCACTAAGATGTAATAAATAAATTAGTAGGTCTGTTGTTTATTGATATGAAAGAACCAAATATTCTCCTTTTCTTTTAACTAAAGTTATTTATTTGTAATCTGTGTACAGTTTTATCTAAATAAAACAATGTTTTTTTCAATTAAATGTTAACAATTTAGGAAAAAAAGTCAAAAAATGTGGCAAAACATAAAGTGACATTTTTTTAATCCTCTCCACGACAGGGTCCACCAGGTCCTCCTGGTCCCAGAGGTCCACAGGGCCCCAGCGGAGCTGATGTAAGTTTGTTTTCTTGTTTTTATTTACTTTTAAGATTCAGTTGTGCTCCTCATTTCAAAATAAAAGTTTCAAATTAGTTTAAATCAAAAGAGTGCCTTTTTGATTTCTCTCCAGGGTGCACAAGGTCCTCCTGGAGGTATTGGTTCAGCGGGAGCCGTTGGTGAGAAGGTATGACCCTGGAGGCTGTTGGTTTACATTTTGGTTTCTGCAAAACTAATTTACTGACATTATTGTTGAAAAGATCAGAACTGTTTATTCTGTTAACCGTTCTTCTGGTGACAGACGTCGCACAATTTAAAGACGTCAAAAAGATGACAACTGAAATCAAAACGAGCTAAGGCTGGGTTGTTGTTATACCTTTTCACTGCGACTTCACAGGGAGAAACTGGTGAGGCTGGCAACCCGGGACCACCTGGAGAGCCTGGCATTGGAGTAAGTTTAATATTTCATAAAACTAATCTTCACTTATCATGTATTAATAACAAAAAAACACCTTAAAGCACTTAGGGCTATTTCTCAAAGCATGCATTTCTTACTTTGTTGTTGTTTTAGAGGCTTTCTCACAGATGGGAATGTCTCACTACATGAGGATTTCTAGTTCCTGTTAGTTTTTTCTTTTTTGCTGTAACATCCAGTGATGTTGTGTTCGCCTGCAAAGATGTCTATAATTTTTACTTTGAACCTTTAGAAAGGATTACACACATACGTTGTGAAAATCTCAGCTCTGTTCAGATGCATCGATTCTGTGCAGAGCAGGAGCTGCTGCCTGCCTTGGAGCAGGCATGCCTCGCCTCAGTCATGGCTGCGAGACTTGTTGTGTCTGAGTCGGTCAGATTGTATCGATGTTCCCGTCTGCTCGCTCATATCTGTTTACAGTGACAGATAGAGCCAGTGTTGCACATCAAATCCACGTCAATATTTAAGGTTGCCACGCTGGCATTGACGAGAGAAGTGCTCAGCTCTAATGGGCCAGCTAATGAATCTGGACTTGGCAATTACGCCTCAGCTGCCGCACTCAGTCAGAACCGGTGCTTTAAGAACCGGTTTCTGCAGCTCGGAGTAAATAATGCTGAAAACCCGTGGCGCTTTCACGCAACAGATGATCTCAAACTCAAAGTTTTAGTTTTTATGTCGGATTAATTTCTTCCTGTTTACGTTGTGTTTGACGCCAGCTGCAGGGTCAGAATTAACAACACACTTATCTGATGCTGGACCACCGTTTTAATTTCAAAGTTTTGTGAAAGGTTCTTGTGGGACGGCTCTGACGACATGACTTTAATGGGTTTTTTTCCCCTCAGGGTCTTCGAGGAGAGATCGGTGAGAAAGGAGAAACGGGCCCACCTGGAGCTGCTGGACCCGCTGGTGCTAGAGGACCCCCTGGAGATGATGGTCCCAAAGGAAACCCTGTATGTTGGCACACACACACACATACATACACAGAGCAATGATTAACACATCATTAGAGCTGTCAGCAACAGCATGAGTGTGTCATGTTTCAGATCTGTTGTTGACGAGTGTCAAACATGCGAGTCAGTCGTGTCGTTGTCTTAATGTGTCTGCAGGGTCCAGTCGGCTTCCCTGGAGACCCTGGTCCCCCCGGTGAGCCTGGTGCTGCTGTAAGTGCTGACTTTATGCATTCATGCATGTGTTTGAGTTTTGTTTAGAATGATAGTACTCATTGCAGAACGACTAACGAGCCAGTATTAAACTGAAAAAAAAATCATTTGTATCACTGGTGATAGTTGTTAAAATGTATTTGTTTCACAATTTATTTTATTTTATTCTGCATTGTTGCTTACCTACACCTGTCGTGTCTGCCTTATGTAGGGTCTAGATGGTTTAGCTGGTGATAAAGGAGATGATGGAGAGGCTGGACAACCAGTAAGTCTCACTTGATTTGGGAGTTTTTCTAAAAATCTTTTTTTTTCTGCACCTTTTGATTCAATAATTGATTTACTTTTTGTTGTTTTCATGAATGAAATAAATGAATTAACAAAAAAAATAATCTTTCATTTATTTTCCCCTACTTTTCTTATTTTTTCAGCATTTTACATCCTTTTTTTCTAACTTTTGTTAAAATTTTCATATCTGCATACAAAGTCATTTTAATTTCAACATCTAGTTCAGTCATTTAACACAACTTTTTTTAAATTCATTTTTCACTTTATGCTGTTTAATAAAACGTAAAGTTTTTTTCCAATGACAGAGCTGTCTCATCATGGGATATTGCTCTGAAGTGGAGCTAAGTGTGTTTTATCTGCTCTACTTTAGGGCCCTCCAGGTCCATCCGGTGAAGCTGGAGTACCAGGACCCCCTGGCAAAAGGGTGAGCACTTCTCAAAGTGACACATCCAACGATACGTCTGTTCAACTTGTGAGACCGTCCCTATTTTTAAAGGGCTCTTAATCACCCCCCGAGCTACTTCACCACCTTCTGATCCATATTTATGATCACGTGTTTGAATTTCAGAAGGATTTTCCTGTGTTTCCCAGAATATTAATCCAATTAGTCAAAATTAATCTTTGAGTGGGAAGTAATTGCAGAAAAACATTATAATTTAAGAAAATATTGACCTTTGGAGAGTCCAAGTGGAAGGAATGAAACGTAATAGAGGAATAAAGTTGATGCTGATGTCGGGGAATTATTTTTTTATTAGTTTGTGGCAACAAACTTGAGTGGATAATTTTTAAATTAATTTAAAAAACAGACATATAGTCCACACTATTTCTATTTTCTATTTTTTAACCACTCATTCCATCATAGCAGGGTTCCTGCGGATCCTTAAAAAGTCTTAAAAGGCATTGAATTTAGCTGTCCCAAAATAAGGCCTTAATTAGCCTTAAAAAGCCTGAAATCGATCTTTCAGAGGTCTTAAAAATATGATGATTGTAATTCCTCTCAAATATTTAAAGAATTGGTAACAATTATTTATCTTTTTAAATAATTTATTGAATGCCCTTCACAGCTAGTTGTTTTGTATAAAAAATGGCTAAAATTGTTGCTAACTGGGTTTTTTTCCCACTTGTGTTTATTGTGATATTAGTCTTAAATTTAATTTCAAGTGGCATTAAAGAGGTCTTAAAAAGACTTGAATTTAACTTGCCTTAAACTGTAGGAACCCTGCATAGGTAAACGGTAAATGAAAAGTTTAAATGAATCTAAGCTATGCAAAATTCCAAGCTTGTAATTTAGGGGAAAAAAGAGGGGTTTGCTATATAATAGCATTATAAACATAAAGCACGCGAGTTTAACACAACCAGGACGGCTGATTATACGTTCTAAAACATTTGTACAGTTCACACTTTTACGCCGCGCAGAATTAGCATCCCTCACGGTCGTGACAGAACAAATCCGACCCCAGCTCCTCGTCCAGATTATTGGAATTTACCGTCTAATTTTTTCGTCCTTCTCCAAGGTAATTCTGGCTCAGTCTCTTTCACAGTGTCTCCTCAGGAATGGCTCTGGTTTGGTGTTCATTGGTGCATGGAAATCCTTGACTGCATTAGCCCACAGTCATGCTTTGCCGCACACACAGGCATGACCCTGCATTCTCATGAGACCTGTGGCTTTTATTTGGTCAGTTTTTAGTTTGAATGCCACAGGTTAGCTGCTGTTTTTTATCACCGTATCTTCAGATTATAGGACAGTTTGTTTTGCGCTGACTGCTCTTACAAACCTCCCTCAAGTTCGAGACTGAATGATCGGTATTCGTTTGAAGCTGCTGCTTTTTAGGAAATCTTACTGAGATGGTTCTTTGAACTAAGGGAGATTTCTGGTCCTGGTTGATGGTTTTTCGGCCACAGAAAAGTCTAACAGGTTCGTGTTCTTCACAGGGACCTGTTGGACAAGCGGGTCAGGAGGGCAGACAAGGAGAAAAAGGCTCCAAGGTACGTTCCTGGAACTAACTGCATTCATTTCAATCAGCTTTTTAAACAACTTTACGATTCTTGCTGAACCTAATTTTTTTATTACTTTTAAAGCTGTTGTTTTTATTTTAACACTACTTTGATACTGTCACTTTGAGTGTTGTTTTTAAACTAGAAGAATGATTTTTTTTTTTTTGAAAATGCTCTAAAAATTCTTCAAAATGAGAAAAATGTCACAGATCTCCAGGGACACACATTCAACCTATTTTCTTAATATCCTCCTTCGACATCCTGTATTTAAAAAAATACACGAAAAACTACTCGCACGATAAAATGCAACAAAGTCTCTTGACAATCAAAGTATCTGACAGCTTTCTGAAACTCTCTAACATTGTGGTGTTTTCACAATCAAGGCGTATTGAAGAGAAAAAATCTCTTTAAGCTGTGAAGACCGCGTTTGACTCCTGATCAGATATTCAGGATCTGAAAACGTGACAAAAGTCAAACAAAGTCTCGTTCTTTCTTTTGTTGTTCTTACATTTCTCCTCCGCACAGTCGTACACAGACGTCATCTCTTCCCACGTTTAGGTAAAGGATTAGAGTTGATTTGACAAAGACGAGGCAAAGCCTGCGCGAGGATTCGAGGCTGTCAAATCTGGGCCTAATTGCTTGTCAGGATAGTTTAATGCCTCCTTTCTTTCATCCCGGTCAATATTATGTCTGGGAGGGTTGAGTACATGATACATGCTGTTAAATTTCCGCTCAGAGAAAATGGAACGAGACACGGAGACATCTGATCGGTTTGAACGTTGCAAATCCTCAAATCCTCGCACTCTTAGTCCCCGTGACAGGAAATATGTGGAGTTTAAAACGATATACGTGTTGCAAAATATTTACGTTGTTAAGTTAAAGATTTTGTAGTCTAGCAGAACAATAAGAGTTTTAAAGAATGATTTTAAAACTGAGGAAAAACTCCAGACAATGTTTTGCTGATTGAAAAGGTTGCTACAGTTTATTTGAATGTTTAAAAACTTGTTCCTTTTCATTTCACGTGTCTGTAAAGCATTTAAATCTGCTTTAAGACATTTGTTGTTAAATCAAATTTAGCCAGATTGAAGCCCGCGGTGTGATTTTAGGACAGTTTAGTCATTTAAACATACAGTATGTTCAACACTAAAGCAGGTAAATACACACTTTGTTCTCCTGACATACATGAGAGACTTGTATATAATTGGTTTTGTTGTTGTTTTTTTCAGGGAGAAGCGGGAGCAGAGGGACCTGTTGGAAAAACTGGACCTGTGGGACCTCAGGGACCCCCTGGAAAAGCTGGTGCTGAGGGTCTTCGTGGCATCCCTGGGCCTGTTGTGAGTTTTGACTTACATATATATATATATATATATATTGTCATTTTTAACCTTTCTGTTCACAACACTGAAAACAACAGAGAATTAATTTAGAAATAATAAACAATCTTTGAATTCCTGTAAATGGCAAGAATACAAGGTATAGACTCAAAAAATGTAGAAGCACAAGCTTTTCATGCAAAAATGATCAAAATCACCAAAAAAAAAAAAAACAAACAATGGTTTGCTTTTCTATTTTCCAGGGTGAACAAGGACTTCCTGGTGCTTCTGGTCAAGACGGTCCTCCTGGACCTATTGTAAGTTATTTCCATCACGTTTAAGTTTCCTGTTAAACAAAAACTTTACATTTCTAAAAATCTGTTGTGAATGTTTGATAGTGTAACTCTGTTCAGATTTTTAGATGTGTAGCTCACCTATATTAACACAGCTGTTGGTTTAAAACGAATGTGAATTTGGTTCAATTTGACAAAGTGATTTTTCCCTCTCAGGGACCTCCTGGACTCCCAGGCATGAAAGGTGACTCTGGATCCAAAGGAGAGAAGGTAAGAGTTTTTATTAGGATGCTAATCTAAAATTGCTTCATAGTGCGCTTCTCATATCTGCCAATATGGCTTATCTGCAGCTTCCAAAGCAAGCAAACATCTAGGCCTCTGCATTCTTTGCTCGCTCTCTACCAGTGAGATGAAAAAAAATGGCTTAGCTGTGTGAGATTTTCATTCAGTGATTTATGCACTAAATAAATATGCAGAAGTCTGATGATATTGCCTTTGTAGTGGACACTGGTTTAATGGCAGCAGACAGAAGCTGAGGATCAGAACTCTGTCCAACAGGTGCAGAAACAGAGCAGGAGAGTTTAATATGACAACTAATGAACATGCTAATTTATAGGCAATTATAAGAGCTTGGCTAGAGTTTTATTTCTTATTTATTCATTTATTTATTTATTTATTTATTTATATACTAATCACTTTATATAAAAATGCAGGTGATTTTTGCATATTTAATTCATTTTCAGAAACAGTTTCTGTTTTCACCAGCTGATCGTCAGAAATTAAACTTTAATTGCAGTAAAGAAAGGACTCTGTGAAAAGTGGATATTTAAATTAAAAGATGATTTTCTTCCTGTTATGCCTCAGGGTCACCCTGGCCTCATTGGTCTGATTGGACCTCCTGGTGAACCCGGAGAGAAGGGAGACAGGGGTCTGCCTGGACCTCAAGGAGCTGGCGGTGGAAAGGGAGATCCTGTGGGTATCCTGCAGTTTTAAAATAAATCTGTTTCACTCATTTGATTTAGATTGACTTCCTCATCTATTTGACACATTGTTATAACCAGTAAAACAGGAATATATTTTATGAATCCAAGAATATACATTTATTATATTTCAAGTTATCTAATTTCCTCTCTTGTGCATCATCAGGGCATTGGAGGAGGACAAGGTCCTCTCGGCCCTCCTGGTCCTCCTGGACTTCCTGTGAGTTCCAGTTGTTGAACAAATGCATTTTGGTTACACAGCTTTCGTTCATCTTTTAATATTTTATATTGTTTTATCACCAGGGTTCTCAAGGACAGAAAGGATCTAAGGGATCAGTTGTAAGTAAAAAAAAACTCAAACAATTTCAATAATTTTAATAAATTCACATAGCGCTTAATGTTTGAGAGATTTCTTTTTTTTTTTAATTGTCTTTTAACTACTTTTTTGTCAGGGTTCACCTGGTCAGAAGGGAGACCCTGGTGTGATTGGGGTACCTGGACCACCTGTAAGCTACATATTCAACTTCTTTACTGTAAACTAAATATATGTGGGCTTTAAACTTTCTGCTAGATACATGTTTTTGACTTCTCTCTTTGAGATGTGTTGTTCTGTAGGGCAGACTGGGGGTGAGTTGACTCAATATGGTCAATATACAGTGTATATATATATATATATATATATACACTCACCGGCCACTTTATTAGGTACACCTGTCCAACTGCTCGTTAACACTTAATTTCTAATCACTAATCACATGGCGGCAACTCAGTGCATTTAGGCATGTAGACATGGTCAAGACAATCTCCTGCAGTTCAAACCGAGCATCAGTATGGGGAAGAAAGGTGATTTGAGTGCCTTTGAACGTGGCATGGTTGTTGGTGCCAGAAGGGCTGGTCTGAGTATTTCAGAAACTGCTGATCTACTGGGATTTTCACGCACAACCATCTCTAGGGTTTACAGAGAATGGTCCGAAAAAGAAAAAACATCCAGTGAGCGGCAGTCCTGTGGGCGGAAATGCCTTGTTGATGCCAGAGGTCAGAGGAGAATGGGCAGACTGGTTCGAGCTGATAGAAAGGCAACAGTGACTCAAATAACCACCCGTTACAACCGAGGTAGGCAGAAGAGCATCTCTGAACACACAGTACGTCGAACTTTGAGGCAGATGGGCTTCAGCAGCAGAAGACCACACCGGGTGCCACTCYTTTCAGCTAAGAACAGGAAACTGAGGCTACAATTTGCACAAGCTCATCGAAATTGGACAAGAGAAGATTGGAAAAACGTTGCCTGATCTGATGAGTCTCGATTTCTGCTGCGACATTCGGATGGTAGGGTCCGAATTTGGCGTCAACAACATGAAAGCATGGATCCATCCTGCCTTGTATCAACGGTTCAGGCTGGTGGTGGTGGTGTCATGGTGTGGGGAATCTTTTCTTGGCACTCTTTGGGCCCCTTGGTACCAATTGAGCATCGTTGCAACGCCACAGCCTACCTGAGTATTGTTGCTGACCATGTCCATCCCTTTATGACCACAAAACCGTTACTAGCGTGGTGTACCTAATAAAGTGGCCGGTGAGTGTATATATATATATCATGTGACCAAAGTTAGTAGGAAGGCATAGGTGTCTGTGAAGGTAAGAACCACATAGTTAAAGTTGTTAGTTTTATATTTTGTTTTTTTATATTTTATATTTTCTTATATTTCTAAAATATATATATACATTTTCACCTTTGAAAGTGAATTTAGTCTATTATAGTTTTAATAGGAATTGTGCTTAGCCCATAATAGATATTGATGCATTTGTTTTATGCATCAAATTTGTATCTGTGAGCTACAACATGAGGTCATAAATCTAGCATAAAAGTGCAGCATTTTAGCTGTGGGAAGAAATAAAGTGAAAATGGAAACTTTGGGGTGAGTTGAGTCACTTCTGTTAGGAAACGGTCGTTATGGAACAAGGATTCACTTCTAGTGCTTTCTTCCCAAACGTTAATGTTCACTTCCTAAGTACTCTTGAAAGCATTCTGGGGTTTTTTAATAAACAGCAGTTTAACAGTAATTTGTAACAATAAAAAGGTTATACCTATTGAGTTGACTTGACGGGGTAAAAGTGTCTTTTATTTAAGGAAGGGAAGATGAGTGAGTGGTACGGTTGAGTTGTGGGGGAAGGATGGAGGGGTGGATTTTAGGGACATAGCTCAACTTACCCCACACCTGTGCAAAGCCGACCCCATATGTGACCCATCATATTGAAATGAGGATTAAGACAAATTTGGCCAAAATGACCTAATTACATTTTCAGATTTGTGGCTTTAAAAGCTACATTTTGATACCTGGATCATCCTGATATCTTAAGCTTATCCAGAGATATGACTTGATTTGTCTTGTTGGTTACAATAATACATTACTCTTTGGTCTGAATCCTAATTTTATGTAAATTTATTGAGTCATTTTTGATGTCATTATAAAGAGGATATTTCACATAGTATTTCAACATTGAGATCTCTCAGTTGGAAATAAACAAAAGCATAGCTCACGTGGAAAAATTCTAAATTTTATGACATTTTTCTGCAAAATCAGGTTTTTTGTTGCTACTGCTCAAAAACATTATTCAAAAAAATGTTTAGTATTATATTTCAGAAAGTTCATTCAAATAATACATTGATAAGATATTAATTCATTATATTTTGACAAAAGGCAGTTTTTGCACACGTTTAAGTCAAAACCCTATATCTGCCTATTTCTCTACATTCCACTTTTGGACTTAATCCTTGTTTCGATGGGATGGGTCACATGTATGGGGTAAGTTGTGCCATGAGATAACTTTTTTGGGCATATATTATCGAAACAGTTATGTTTACACTCATTCTGATGGAAGAGAGGCAGATATATAAATAAGAGACTAAATTATGGTTGCCTTAACGTAGTTATCCTAAATGTGAAAAATGGCTCATCTTATCCCAGTCTCCCCTATAAATATATATTATTGTGGCAAATAATCAACTTCTCTTCAAACTTTGTGCTGCAGGGACCACCTGGCGATATGATCCAGCCACTTCCCTTCCAACAGTCTAGCAAAAAGAGCAGGCGGCAGGCTGACGTGCAAGGAGACGAGGCGCTGGTAGACTACGGCACGGAGGGAATGGAAGACGTCTTTGGATCGCTCAACAACCTCAAACAGGACATCGAGCGCATGAAATTCCCCATGGGCACTCAAGACAACCCTGCTAGGACCTGCAACGACCTGCACCTCAGCCAGCCCGACTTCCCAGACGGTACAATGGAGAATATATTTTGGAGGGAAAATGTTTTTTCCCTCCATTTGTTTAGTTCAGGAGGAGAAAAAAGACAAACATTGCAGAAACAAAAGCTTTGGTCTCATGGATCTGTTTCTCTCTCAGGTGAATACTGGATCGATCCGAACCAGGGCTGCATCGGAGACTCCATCAAAGTGTTCTGTAACTTCACAGCAGGTGGAGAAACGTGCATTTACCCAGACAAGAAATCCACAGGAGTAAGTAATGCTGTTTAACGACACACAGAAGCAAACAGGTGTGGTAATTTATAAAGCACCACGCTATGTTTGGATAAAATAACAAATGATCTGCTTTGAAGAGTAAACCACAGGCTCCGAGTTCTTCGATAAGATTAGAAACGAGGCACGAGGGGAGGTTTTGGAAACTTGCCATGCTGAATCTCTGTCAATAACTTGATTTTCTTTTTTCTTTTTTTTTTTTTTTGCAGGTTAGAATGTCCAACTGGCCCAAGGAGTCTCCTGGTTCTTGGTTCAGTGAATTCAAACGAGGCAAAATTGTGAGTCCGCCCTTCCAACTTTCTTTATTTAATAACTCCCAACAGACACTAGCAGGCATTTTAAATGAAGTTTGTCAATTTACATTTTATTTGCACATCATCTCTCCCTTTACATAATGTCCTATTTTTACTCCTTACATCCTAACTTTTCACCTTTTATGTTCCTCTCATTTTTCCTCTTCTCTCCTCTCTTTTCCCCCTCTCTTCATCTTGCCCCCTAGTTGAACTATGTCGACGTGGCGGAGAACACCATCAGCCCGGTGCAGATGACCTTCCTGAAGCTGCTGAGCTCTTCGGCTCGGCAGAACTTCACCTACAACTGCCATCAGTCGGTGGCCTGGTACGACGCCAAGGCTGACGGCTACGACAAGGCGCTGCGCTTCCTGGGCTCCAACGATGAGGAAATGTCTTACGACAATAATCCTTTCATCAAGCCGCTGATGGACAGCTGCTCGGTAAATACGCCTTTTTTTCCCCCATTTGCAAGTTTGTAATTAAACTTTTTTTTTCTAAAATCCATAAAATCCCACTAATCCTTGCAAAAAATGCAGAATGTTGTAGAGAAAAGTCAAAGTGTTTATATTGGATGTAACAAGAAGAATGCAGTCTCAGAAAAATTGAGGCTCAGAATGAGTAGTTTAAAAAATAAGCTGTTTTGTTTTTTTTTTGGTAATCTGTACATTATCCAATTAAAAAAATACAACTAAATTAAAAACAAGAGAATCTAAATCCCATAAAGGAAGTAAAGTTTGAATAAAATACATGCAAATGCGTTCCCTGTAGAATGTTTAAAATGCGGTTCAGCTCGTTTAAATGTGATTAAACTTTGATCAACAAGCCTGGCATCTAATCACAGAAGCCGTAGACATTAAGCCTAAACAGGTCGCTCATAAATCTACAGAAGATTTCAAAAGGCAAAAGAGAAATTAAGTCATGATTGGTTGGAAGATATTTAACATAATCTACACTGTTTCTTTGGCCTGTAGTTGCTGAGGACCTACTTTTTTTAAAGTTCAGTTTCAGTGATATGCAGTGGTGGGCACCAGCCTGCTAAAGCGCAAATCCACTGATTGTGGACCTAAATATTTTGTTTGCGCTTTAATGGTTTTACTAATTTTTATATTTCATAAGTGGATTTGCGTTTTCTAAAATTAAAATGCAGTACTGCTAATAACTAATTATCTACCAGTTATCATTATCTTGAACAGCGGCAGGTAT
>NW_013952444.1:1513301-1518440 GCF_001266775.1 Austrofundulus limnaeus
CAGCTGACCCCCCTCCACCCCCCTCTCTGGATGCTCCAGGTGATGCTCTGGACACAGCCACAGTCGTGCTTTTGTGCAGAAACACAAAACACTCAAGGTGCTACAAACAGTGGTTTTTGATAAAACTGTAATTATTTGAATTTAGTACTTTTGTACATGACTGTTCCTCCAGTTCACTCTAAAAACGTGCACGTCCATTGTAAGGTTTGAATAAATATTTGGTTAACTATGATAGAATAAATTTTATGAAGATATTTAATGTCTCTTAGGGAACACTTGATGAGAACAACCATCGACATCCACGACATATTTGAGAAAAGCCTCAATTTGTGATTTTTAATCAGTTGTTTTGTAAATAATATAACTTTCATTATTTACTTTGATGAACCTAAACCAAATCAAGACGTGAAACCTTAAACAGGAAAAGTATTTTGTGTGTTTTGTCATATTAAATCAGTTCAGATTACCTGTGGGAACTGGAGCCATAATTAAATGACATAGTAATATAAATAATCTAAAAAAAAAGGGCTTTTTGTTTTACTTCATGATAGTTTAAAACATTGTTTTCTTTTGCTTTTAATGGTTAGAATTTTTCAATTTTTTGTTAAAATCCTAAAGAGGCCCAGGATTTATTTTCTCCTTTGTAATTTGAAATTAAATGTTTTTAATGTGCCTTAAATTGTTCATTCAAAACTATTAAAACTGGGTTCTGAAAAAACCTTTGGTTGAATGTTTGTATTGTTGGCTGTTTCACGTCTGAAAGAAGTTTTGCCCTTTATGTGATTCTGTGGTGCCGGATACTTTTTACCATCCTTGGTCGCTATAAGAGCAAGTAGATTTGAGATTCTTAGTGTTTTTGGTTCATTTAACAGCATTCTCTCTTTGACTCAGATTGGATTTCTTTTTATTTTATTTTATTTTACTTTAAATCAAAATCTGTTTGCGTTTCCACTTTTCTCACTTAAAGCCATGATAGCATAATACTTAGATCTGCTTTCAATCCTGTGTAATTACCAATATGTTTACAAGCTATGTACAACTGAAATAAACCTTTGGTGCTTTGACAAGTGCACACTGGGATCATTTGCATTCACTCGCAGATAAATTGCATGACAGGAAACAGTATCCATGGAAACAATGGAGAACGCCGGAGTCCACTTTTTTTTTCTCCACAATGCACGATGAGATCTCAGACATGGGCTGACAGGACTCCTCAGGGCGCTTTGGCTTCCTAATTACACCTCAGGCCATTTGCAGAATGTTATCAAAACTGTCAAAGCTGTGGTCTAAAGCCTTTAGAATCAAAAAGAGACACTCTAGTTACTAAATAAAATGTGGACAGAACAGCAAAACCTACTTGAAGATTCAAAAAGAATACAAAAATGGAATTTCAACCCAATTTATTAAGTTTTAGGTAAATACTGCATAGAAGAATGTGTGTAAGATTTTGAAAACTAAACATTTATTAGCATTTTTACAGTTTCAAGACAAAAAGGAAATGATCAAACTCTTAGAATGAAGGGAAAAAACATTTTAGCTTTATACCACTTAAAGCATATATTAAATGATCTGAGTAAGCATGAGAAATTGAGGACGATTTGCTGAATATTTTATTGTAAAGCCAATTTCTTTTCCAACAATTCATTTGCAGTTACATAAACTATTATTAAGTTGTATTAATTCAGAACATGGATCAACTTGTATTTTTGTTCTCATTCTTTGTTTTGTATTCTGACTTGTTTTCCTTCCTCACTTAAAACACTTAGCTTCAGTTTTCCTTTACTCCTTGCTCATGTGCACCATTACACCAGAGCAAATTCCTAGTCAAACTCGTTTACTGACAATGGCAATAAAGTGTTTCTGATTCTGATTCTGATTCTGATTGACAAGCGTTTTCTTCTAATACTTATTTATCTCAATAATTCATCATATTTTTGCAGCACTCTTGACTGGCTTGTAAAATAGAAATTTGTTCGTCATACTTTGTGTTTTATTTTACCTTAAACCTGATATCAATGTGTTAAACATCCTATGTGTTTCAGAGGAAAGCTTAAGTTTATATAATGAAGATTATATAATGAAGCTATCTGTCTTTATAGAATTATTCTGTTACAAACATTTTATTTATATGTTGCCAAAAATCAAACAAAAGAGCTGCTACAATTAGCTTCTCCTTTTGTGGTTAAAAAAAGGAAAATTGATGTTATTTTTGGTCAAAGAAGAACTCAGATTGCAAAAAAAATGAACCTGTTTTTTTGACATATTACTTCATCAGGTCAGGGTTCAAAGTTTTCAAAGTTGCAAAGTAACTTGCTTCACTTAGAATCACTGTTTTCTGTGTTTTGTGACTTTGGGTTAATTAAGTTTTGAGTTTTAGATGCCAGAGCAATTTGTTCCTGGTTTTGCTGGATTCCAACATGAGCTGAAGCACCTTTAAGGAACAGCGGAAAAAATAAAATAAATTAAAAAAAACAGATAACTTTCATAGTTCTTGTGAGTTTATGCTATCCAAAGTTAGACATATTCATTAAATACTGATATATATTCAATCAGTTTTCACTCATTCATCAAACAGCTTGCTGGTGTTTGTCCAGAAAGAAAGCAGGACGGCACCACGTCTTGATCCGTATTCTGAACTGTGACTGAAATGCATACAAGGGTTGCATGAGGCCTAATTAACAGCCTAATCCACATAATGTTGACATGGTAATGGCTCACGGCTTTTATCTGCGCTGCTCAAGTGTCCACAAAAAATGCAAATCAATTGTAATTATCTTTTTTCTTTCCAGGGAGTTTGTGGTTTTTGGCGGTGGTCTGAAAGCGTGTGGAAAATGAAGCATGCCATTTAATCTATCGGAAATATTTTTGCTGAAATAAATACGGCAGAAAACTCATTGTGACTCCGGTTAGAGGAGGAATAGAAAAAAAGTTGTTTCCTTTTTTGAATTTAAATAGTTTTGCACATTTTCAGGTTAAAATTATGATGATTCAGCATCAAACATCTTGTTCATTTGACATATTAGCTGCAAATGAATGAATTTACAGTCTTTCTAAATGTTTCTACTTCCTGTTTGACATCACCGACACCCTACATAACCTGTCCATCATGAAAACCTCACAAACACACCATGCTTGGCTTTTTATACTGTAATAGAGGGTTATTATGGTGTCAAAAGCAGCAGCATACTGTTTGCCTTTGTTTGTGTCCCCTCAGTGAATGTCAAACTGCATCTGACAGCAAACTTCACAATATTTCAGCTAAACACACAAAGCATCTACTTTTTTTTTCAGTAGCCAGTCAACTTTTTTTTTTTTTTTTTTTTTGCAGATCTTCAAAAGACACCGCTGTTAATGGTTGTTTTTTGTTTTTACATGATGGGTGATCATCTTCTTACCACGCTTTGCTTCTATTTTTTTTTCTGTTGTTGTTATTTTAAAGACCCAAATTTAAATTTGAAGAAAAACACTTTTATTTAAAGATCCAATTAAAAATATAATAATATTATTTCAGATACTTCATGAGGTGAAACGTTTGCACCTAATAAATGCTAAGGGTCAAGCAGCAGCTGATCTGTTCAGTGGCTCACACTGAATCACAAGAGTTGCAACATTTGTCCTTAGAAAAAAATCTTTATCTTGTCTTTATGACAAAAAAAGAAAGAAAGAAAAGTCTTTGTCTGTTATTCTTGCATATTTTCTCTGATTCTTTTTGAGCCAAGCAGCTGAACCCCATCACAACACGACTTAAGCCAGAGGACAAGAAGGGTTTCTGAGAGCTAACATCCTGCTTAAGAAAATTGACTTTTTTTTTCCTCTTCGGTGCTTCGAAATGAGAAAAACCAAAGCTTACAAACACATAAAAACTAAACATAGAGGACAGCCTCCAGCGCCGTAGATGAAATTAAAGAGTATTATTAGAATAATGTTTCAGCATTAAGGTCTTTTCTCTGGGTCAGTAAAATACTGATGGTGCTGGGTTTCTTATAAAGGTCAACACTAACATCTGTAGGTGATTACATGGATCATGTTCTCTCATTGGAGTAATTAAAGTCAGTAGAATCAAAACAATCTTTATGTTACAAAGTGCAACTCAAACAACATGAGCAATTTGTTTTGCTGAAATGTGTCATTTCCACTAAGATGTATTGAATTTGAAAAGGTTTCGTGGCAGAACAGATGTAGAGAATGTTTGTACAAATCATAGAAAAGCTGAAATAAAGAGGGGTTCAGTTGGTGGTCTCACATGGAACAGAGGGTCCGCAGTGAGCCCAGGCACTTCCTCTTCATGCAACATCACACTGTAAAAATGAAATGTTGGATTTACTTAACCATGTTATGTGACCTGGTTCCACTTAACTGAGTTGAGTRAATTCAAAGCAATATACCAGTTTTTTAACCAAAGAACATGAGTATGTTGCTTTGAATTTACTCAACTCAGTTAAGTGGAACCAGGTAACATAACATGGTTAAGTAAATCCAACATTTCATTTTTAGAGTGCACAGCCTGAAGTAAAGAGCATTATTTCTTTCTTTTAGCTCATCTGGAAATGTCAGCATATTTCTCCCTTTCATAGCATAAAACATATTTCAGTTTCTGTTTTGCTTCAGTTTCCCACAGGTTTACTCAGATTTAAAAAAAGGCACAATTCTTATTTTCATATTTGTTTATTGGACACGTGTTAGAAACCATTTCTCAGTTATTCTTACCATTAAAAACTGTTGATTTTACCCCCAAAATACCATTTAATTCTTCTGTTGTATCTTTGTATGACACCAATGCTGAACCACAGAGGAGGTTATTGTTACAACTGGTGGGACAAAAAAAATCAAAACTAAAAACAGAATGCAGAAATAACTGAGACGGAAACTGAGACTGAGACTGAAACTGAGACTGAGACACGGAAACTGAGACTGATGATAAACCAGACAAATTATGACAAATTGTGGTCACTAAATTTACTTTTCAGCAACTTAAAATACTTTAAGAACCAGATCAACTCATACCACTGAGTTGATTTTTTTAACTTCTGGATGATATAATCACAGATGTAATAAATGGCAAAACAAAAAGAAAAAATTGTGTAGGTCTTCTGGACGGGTTCTTCTCTAATGAAACGTTTCGTCTCTCCTCCAAGAGAC
>NW_013952444.1:1519440-1522081 GCF_001266775.1 Austrofundulus limnaeus
CCCCCCACCCCATCCTTAAACCAGCCTGCCTTCCTTCACCTTGATTGCCCAGTCAAAGCTTGCACCGCTGCAGTGATTTCTCAAACCAAAAGTGAGTCCTAACTCACGAAACTTGACAGAACTTTGCATTCTGTCATGTTCTCCAGAGAACAATCCGTCCGTTTATTCAGGAAAAAGGGAAACGAGGTTCTCTGGGCGAAGGTGACTCCTGCTGATGGGATCAGACACAGATCTGCACCTGCAGTGCTCGAGGTGAGTTAGGGTGCAAAGTGAGCTGCAAAGAAGGCAGAGGGAGAGCATATTTAACTAAAAAAAATAGTTATAAACGCTTGACTTTCAGATGTTTACCAGTAGATTGTGTGTCAAACTCAAGAACCATGGGCCAAATGTGGCCTGCCACCGCATGTTTTGTGGCCCACGAGAGCTTAAAAGAGGTATTGATATCTTTAAATAAACATATGCTGTGTTGAAGCCAGAACTGACAATAAACTACATCTCCCATAATGCATGTTGATTATGTTACCTGTGAAAGTACACTAACCCACCACTAGGGGGAGATGTACAGGATCCAAAAGTAGCAGGCGGCTGGTGGAATTGCATCATAAAATCTACCTTTCACTAAATTTTTGCCGGCTTCATTCACTGCGGCACAGTTGTACTGGGAAATGGGTATTTCCCACTTACAAGTCGTACAATCAAACTGGAACGCCCCAAGAGTGGGAATTCCCTGTAAGAAGATGAGTTCGTAATTCAAGTCAGCAGCTCCTCACCACAACTCAACTCACTTACTTGTACTTTTAGTAGTACTTTTCAGTGTTTATAAGAGGACGTGTTAAAACACTGTTTCTATGCAGGAAATACAACATAGAGCTCAGTTTGTTAGTGGTGCAGGCTTAACAATGAGATATTTAGAAATTTTATTTGGCCCTCAGTGAAAATGAGTTTGACACTCCTGCGGTAGATGTTGCACAAATTTTATAAATGAAACATAAAACATATTTTTTTAATTTAGTTTCAATCGATCAGTGATTTAGCCATTCATTTATCTGCAAAACTAATATTTCCTTTCAGTAAAGTGAATTTAATGGTAAATATAAAACTCCTACATACATTTTATACATACACTAAAGTAATGCTGTGAAAAAATTCTTCAAAAGCAAAAAGTCAGAACCTGATGAATGTCAAACAAAAGACATACAAAACATATCTCTCCTATTTTGCCCCTGAATATATATTTTTATTTCCAGTCAACCATCAAAACAGCAAACATCTGAAGGCTTACGTTGAGACAAAAGAAAACATTTCCAGAGGTCTCTTTAAAAAAACAGCCTGATCAAAGAAGCTGTAAAAAAAACTGTTTTCTCCAACAGTAAATTCTATTTGCATGCACAATGAGTGCTCCATTATTTAATACCTCGTCTCAGTTATTTGAAAACAATGTGTCGTATTAGAGTATGTGACTAATGGCTGCAGCCAGACAGGGACATTAAAACTGCATCGTGCCACAAAAAGCTTTGTGTCATTAGTTTCAGTAATATGACAGGTTTTAAATCCTTCGGCGGTAATGGGATCTGGCTAATCAGAAATATTTCCTGTGCTGTACTCAGGTCAGTTTACTCAACTAACAAAAAAGCTCTTTGTTTTTTTGTGTGTCCCTTCCAACAGCAAGACTGAGGTTTTATTCCCACAGACATATCGTTTATATGAATAAACAAAAGGAATGTCACACAGATTCAACATTAAGGAGCGTTGAAGCTTGTTTGACAGTATTTGGTGACCCGTGGCCTCAGTTCTATATTTTTTATAGGTTTTCCTACAACATCTATCCCAGAGGCAAACTTGCAGACGCTACAACTAAAAAAAGGAAAGCGTTTGTTCGATCTGGAGGTTGTAAATGACCTCGGGGATGAGAGTCAGAAGCACAAAAAAAAACATTTTTTTAATGTAACATTGGAAGTCCTCCCTGCACAGTTTGACTGCGGCAAATTAGATCTGCTGTCTTTAGAAACAACCATGTTGCTAAGTGAGAGCGAGCAACAATGGTTTTAAACCACTTTATATAGAAATGGCTTGTTTAAAACTGTTAGTGGTTTTAAGTGTATGCAGGTCTGCTAAATGTGTCGGTCATCCTCCTCTCCCAGCTGTTATGTTTTTATCACAGCTGGAGGAGATGTATACCTGGAAAGTAATTAGATTAGAGATTGAATATTGACTCCAACAGAAAATACAAAAGAAAGCCGAATATTGGTAACGGTTTGCAGAATATATTTATTTTTATTGTAGTGCAGAAGAGACATTACTATTTTTTTGTCACTTGGCCACAAAGCACTAAAATATGTTGGTTAAAAATGGCAGTGTGCTTTAAATTTAACAACTTCTGAAAGGAAAAGAATAAAGGCTAAAACAACAAATGAGTGAATTACTCTTTCCATGAATATTTTGCTGTTTTCCATGAGTATTTTTTTCTGTTTTCCATGAGTATTTTTGCTTTTTTCGATGAGTATTTTATCTTTTTTCCATGAGTATTTTTTTCTGTTTTCCATGAGTATTTTTGCTTTTTTCCATGAGTATTTTTATCTTTTTCCATGAGTATTTTTATCTGTTTTCCATGAGTATTTTTGCTTTTTTCCATGAGTATTTT
>NW_013952444.1:1522685-1527417 GCF_001266775.1 Austrofundulus limnaeus
GTTTTCCATGAATATTTTGCTGTTTTCCATGAGTATTTTTGCTGTTTTCCATGAATATTTTGCTGTTTTCCATGAGTATTTTTGCATTTTTCCATGAGTATCTTTATCTGTTTTCCATGAGTATTTTTGCTGTTTTCCATGAGTATTTTTGCTGTTTTCCATGAGTATTTTGCTTTTTCCATGAAAATTTTGCTGTTTTCCATGAGTATTTTTGCTGTTTTCCATGAGTATTTTTGCTGTTTTCCATGAGTATTTTTTCTGTTTTCTATGAGTATTTTTGCTGTTTTCCATGAGTATTCTGCTTTTTTCCATGAATATTTTGCTGTTTTCCATGAGTATTTTGCTCTTTCCACGAGTATTTTGCTGTTTTCCATGAGTAATTTCCTGTTTTCATGAGTATTATGCTGTTTTCAAGAGTATTTTATCTGTTTTCCATTTTGCTGTTTTCCATGAGTATTTTGCTGTTTTCTATGAGTATTTTGCTGTTTTCCATGAGTATTTTGCTAAACAAAATACCTAAAATTAAAAACAAACTTTGAGATAAATTAAATTAAACCTCTTCTTTTGTCAATGTTATATATTACAGCACTGGTCCTCAGTTCTTAAGGCCACCATCCTGCATGTTTTACAGGTTCTCTTCTCTTCGGCATTCTTCAGGTTCTGCAGAAGCCTGCTAATTTCATTTATTTAAATCAGGTGTTGAATCGGAGAAACGCTAATAACATGCAGGTCAGTGATCCTTCAGGACCAGGGTTGGGGACCATTGGTCTTTAGGCTTCATGCCCAAAGACTTTTTTTAGCACAAATGCTTTGTCCTCATGAATCCTAAACATTGTGCAAAGCTGATTTGACAGGCCTACAACCACACCAAGAGCAATTTTCCATGACTGCCAGCAAACACAACATTCTAATTGGTCTTTCTTTTCAGCGCTAATAGCAACAGAATACAAATCACATTTCTGTTTAAACATTAAACTGTGGAGTTTTTACTTTAGTATTAATCAAAGTACACAGACACTGACAGCTTGGAGGGGTTCATTCAACCATTCATGTTTGGGACATTCTTGGATGTAGAGAAAAAGAAATGAAGGAAAACAAAAGAAGTTTCTTTAAAAAGTTAAAGTGATCATCAAAAGTGGTCAAAATCATTTAGAATAAATCCAAACACTGATTTAAAGTTGGTGGAATAATCAAAAGGCTGAATATTGACATGGCATATTGAAATAAGACAATACTTTACTACTTTTTAAATCACTAACATAAATGTTAAAGGCCAATATTGCAAAATTATAAGAGCAGAATAAAAATCTGCACATCATGGTTTTGCATTCTGCAAGGAGCACCTTCAAACTGTAAACAAGGATAAAACTAAAATATGATGCAAACATTGGATTTAGTGTTGAATCAACAAGTTTAACTTGTTAAAAAATAAAAAGCTCTTGATATTTTTATGCAGCTTGTAAGGAAGCCTGCCCCCTCCCGCACTGCCCAACCACCCCCCACCCCCACCCCCGCGCGTGCGTTCACAAAGACGCAGCAGCCTCTCCGCGCCTCCCTCTCCACCTTCCTTCCCTCTGAATGCGAGCAGCTGCAACTTTTTGTCGGCGCGCAGCTGCTGGTGGTTCCTCCTCTGGCGCGAGCTGGATGTCACTTCAAGTCAAGAGAGGGCGGCTGGATGATGTCATTTCCTTCGTGAAGGGTGCCTAAAAAAACAATACATAAATAAATTAATTAATTCTCCCGCTCGGATTTGCGCAAACTTTTCCAGATACGCCCGAAATAATGGCACGCGAGGCGGGGACGGGGACTTGGATGTGCCCCGCTCTTTCCCGGGAAGTCACGGTTTTCACCAGAGCCTAGCTGGATTCGGTGTTGGGGGGAGAGCAGGACAAACTCTTGCGTGATTTTCTTCCTATTCTTTCTTTTTCTCTCTCTCCTTCTCTCGTGTCGGAGGAGGTGGAGGTGTGAAGCTCGGTGGCGGCAGCAGGATGTGGTCGCTGTCCGTGGTGCTGAACCCGCTGCTCTTCCTGCTGCTGTTCGGATCCTGCCCGACTGTGGTGAGTTTCCACTCCGTTTCAACCCTAAAAAAAACTTCAAGCTTGTTGGATGTTGGGCTGATTTGGTGATTTGATGTGGATTTATTTGAGTGGTGCGTTTCTATTACTCATTTCTCCCCATTAAGTCGCGGATGAGTCATTTCAGTTTCCTGTAATTATTGCACAACTGCCTGATTCTTTGCCATTGTTGCTGTCACCTGTGCACAGATATTCATTCTCAGGCAGGCTAAAAGTCATTTTAAATACAAATAGATGGTTTTGTGTTATTTAAATGTAAGATTTGGGTTGATCCATCTTCATAGCAATGATATTAATTCACTTTTAGAGGAAAGTTTTGTGGGTTTTGTTGGGATTTGGTGTGAATTACGTATGAGAAAAGCAGCTACACTAAACATTAAGATGTTTTTTTTTTTCAGTTTTGCAATCTTTTTTCAGGAAATGTAAGTTTAATGTCTCACAAACTAAAAGGAGCAGCTTGCTGATCACCAAGAACATTGGTCGATTAGGTTAGTCCCACCCATGCAGCGAGTGCCTTGATTGCAAAGCAGTTTCCCCCTTTTTTATTTTCTTTTTCTTGCCATGACTGGAATTAGCTACAAGAAATATTTTAAGAAATGTTGCTCAGACGGAGAGATCTGAAGGCCTAAATTAAAGAAGAAAGAAAAGGAACCAGATGTTTAATGAGTGGGAGGAAAAACTCCTCGCAAACAAAAAGAAAAGTGGGGAAGTGCATCTGGTTTGGCTGAGCCAGAATCCCTCTAATATGAGGAAATGTGGGGGTGAGAGAAGGATGTGCATCACTCAAGGGACAGAAAGGGACCTTTTTAAAAGATTTGTGGAACTAGATTCTGTTTAGAAGTCTTTCAAAGCAAAACTCTGAAAAGATGAGGATTTTCTGTCCTTCCTACTTCTTATTCAAATGCCAGAATTAAATAAAATATAATTAAAGTCCACTACCACAATTAGATTTTAAAATGTTTTCCCAAACAACATTAATGTGCACTAATGAGCTCTAGTTGTCTTTCTTTGGTTGGAATCAGGATCTAACCTCATATTTTCTTGAGCCATTGTTCATTTTTCTTACATTAACTCGTGGATTTTGAGGTTGTTTTCTAGTGCAAAGTGGCAAAAAGCAGCTTTTCTGTGGGTGAAGCTGATGAGTCAGCGGTTGAGCTGTCTACAGACAGTGAAGTTTTTCAACTGCTCAGAGGAGACATGATCTTTGGCGGCCGCAGCCAAAACCTCTTTAAACGCTCGGGCTGGCAGGAGAGAGGGAATAATGCTGCTCTGCGAAAAGGCTTCGCGTTTTAGAGCCGTACGGTTCAGATTGTCCACACACCTCCCATCCTGTTCTACCTCCAGGTTTTGTTTTATGACATGGAGCAAAATCATCCCCAAAAAAATAATAAAATGTTTGGCGAAAAGGCTGATAATATAGTGAAATGAGCTGTTAAAGTTAATTTCCCATACTGACAGTAAACATCGATATTCTGTATATACACGCATGTTCACAACCGCTCACAGACAGGTGTTCTGATCCAGGGGGTCTGTGTGTGTATACTGTCAAGATTTATGAATGTAGGCATGTATGTATGTAAATCTTTATATATGTATGGGTATGTGTATATATTTATATATGTATGGGTATGTGTATATATTTATATATGCCCTCCATGTATTTATCCATGTATTTTTCAGGTGAGCGGACAGATGTTGGGTGTGTGGTCCTGTGTTTTGTTGGTGTATATTTAATATACTTCTAATCGCTATTTCARTCTTTCTATCTTTCTAATTACTTCTCTCTCTGTTTTTCTCTCTGTCTCTATTTTCTCTTCACTTAAAAAAAGTCACTGATGATGAAGAAATAAATAAACTGAATAAACTAATATTTGGTTTCRTTTTCTACTGAAGTGACAAAAAACATCGATATTCTGAGCAATCCTTGTGTGTTTAGTTTTCCACTTGGATCATTTTGTTGTTTTGACTCAGAAATCTTTCTTATTGAGAATAACTTTTTTTAAAAATAAGATTTACTTTTTCCTCTCGGATGCGTGCTTGATCGGGGGAAATAAAACCATGAATCAGGTTCATCAGTTTCTCCCTGCAGATTTTTTATTTTTTGTCTCAGTCTCTGAAACTGAGGAGAAATGTCAACAGTTGGGATATTCATCAAGGCCAGAAAACACTGTTTATTGTTGAAAAGGCTATTCACTGGAGACCAAACACTGAGAACAGAAGAATTTCTAACAACAGAAGCACTTTGTTGATTTAAAACCGAGACATTTTGTAAGTCTGTGAGACTGGTTGGTGTCAGAGTTTTAAAGAAAAATGGACAACTCCATGGGGAAAACAAGTATCAAAAGCTGAACAAATCTCGTGCTGCATGTTTATCAAAGACATAAAATGAGTGTTTAGTTCATTTGTGTCCATGGAAATGTGCGTTCACACAGTGTGTTTGTGTGCAGACCATCAGGCCGAAGGAGGGCTGGCAGGTGTACAGCTCAGCTCAGGATGCAGATGGGCGCTGTATCTGCACTGTGGTGGCACCCGAACAGAATCTCTGCTCCAGAGATGCCAAAGGCAGACAGCTCCGCCAGCTACTGGAAAAGGCACGTGTGCACACACACACACACACCCACACACACACACACACACACACACACACACACACACAC
>NW_013952444.1:1527450-1548443 GCF_001266775.1 Austrofundulus limnaeus
CTCTCTCTCTCTCTCTCTCTCTCTCTCTCTCTCTCTCTCTCTCACACACACACACACTTGTAAAAAAAAGCTGACAGCGCACGTAAATTCACACAAACATCACGTCAGGTTTCAATCGTGGCACTTTGTTTCCATAATCCCTCAAGAGATTGCACCAGCCTGGTCCATATTTTCACTTCTGCATTTATTACATGGATGACATCAGCTGAATGACAGCTTGAGAAGATGAGAATGCTCCTCATCCCAACATAATATGGCTGAGTCCTACCTTTTTTTCCCTTTTTTAAATTTTTTTCTTTTTTTCTGCAACTAATGCAACTGCCAAATGTTAAAAGTTGAACTGTGAGGAAAATCTTAAACTCAGTTTATTTACATATATAGTACCATTTTACAACAAAAGGTATTCTACTTTTTTAAAAACAACAATTCTATTTATTATAATGATTTGATGATGATGATAACGACGACGATGATGATGATGATGATGATGATGATGATGATGATGATGATGATGATGATGATGATGATGATGATGATGATTTGGCATCCTTCTAGAAGGTGACCTATGACCCATTCTGGTCAAGGGCTTTCTATTGCCAGTGACCAATGCGGGCGCAGCTCCTACATTAGTACACAAGTAATACACTTCTAATGTAACTATAATACAAAACAATAAAACTCACTTTATACAATGAAACGTCATTTTAATAAAAGGTTGTCAATCAAAGATGCTAGCAGACTGCGTCAAATCTCAGCCGGTTCAAATGTTATCAATCCATTAAATGGACGTTATTAGCGGTTATCAGTCCCATAGAATGGCTTCAGACTGTCCCAACAGTGCCCCCTAGTGGGTTACCAGTGCCATATATGTTGAAATGCAACAATCTGCTACTGCCAGAGTCCCGTCTACTTTATCGTTGCCCATGTCATTTTCTCTAAAATTAACCTTAGCGGCTTTATGCCTCATATTAACCAGATGACAATCTGACATTCTATGGGACTGATAACGGCTAATAACGTCCATTTAATGGATATAACATCCGAAGCGGGTGCAAATCTTCAACACTGAGCAGCAACATAAAAAAGTTTATTTTTACAGTAAGAACCTTCTAGCACAGGGTGCCACTATCCTGCATGAGTTAGAGAATTCTCTGCTCCAGCACATCTGATTTGAATGGATGGGTGAGTAACAGGCTGTTGAGGCAGGAAAATAAGTAAAGAATTCAGGATAGTGGCCCTCGATTTACACCCGTGTTTCAGCAAATGACAAAGTAAAAACTACTTTATAGCCTTACTTAAGTATAAATTTTGGTAACCTATACTGCACTGGAGTAATTATTTTTCAGCCATTTTTTTATTTATACTCCTTACTTTTAAAAAACTGCAAAAAGGACTTCATTTATTCTGGTGTTGCATGAATGACCCTGACATGACCTCTTGACCACAACAGGTTTCTCCTACTCACTGGTTTGTGAAAACAATAAAACTGTCCAGATATATTGGGCCTCCTGCACAGAGTGAAATTAATTCTGGTCGGATAAGAAGTATATACCATTCTGACACCCTATTGGTTTGTGCAATCCATCACACCTGCAGGACACAAATCAAACTCCAGCACGACACAGCAGATGTATAGCATGTAGCCAAGTATAAAGATGAGCGTGGCAGAGAGATGTGCAGCTGAAACAGGTAGAAGAGTGCATCTCATACTTTTCAATATTACCTTTTTATTATATTTTCATTATTGCCTTTGGAATTATTATTTATTTATTTTTTGTGGAGGTGGGGTTGTAAACACCCCCATGGCCAGGCTGAGGTTTTCTCCTTAATGTTTTTTGTCCTTACATTGCTTTTACTTTTATGCTTCAAGTAGTTTTAAAACCAGTACTTTTACACTTTTAAATGAGTAAAAAGCTTGAGTTGACAATTTTACTTCCAAAGATGTCTTAACCCTAGTATTTATTAGGGATGCACCATTATGAGAATTTCAACCGATATCGATATCCGATATTATTATTGGTGTTATGGCCGATAACCAATACTTCCCAATATTACACACAATTATTTATATACATATATTACAAAAAACAACCAGAATGCTGACATGGCTGTCTCCTTCAGTTATTCTTGGCTGCACAGCATCATTAACACTATCATGATCCAACAGATACCGCCCGACCAACCATCTCCCCTCCCATTACAGAAACACAAGGTTAAAAAGTGAGAAATCTATATCAGACCAGTAATACACATCGGACTGATACCAATATTCTGAAAAAAAAAGACCAACTTTGGCTGATACCGATGTTAATGCTGACATATCGTGCATCCCTAGTATCTATTCTTCTACTTAAGTAATGAATGTGGATAGTTTTGACACTTCTGGATACCCTGGAGGTGCATGATTGGACACCCATGCTGTAGACTCAGGATGAGCAGCTATCATCCTCAGCTCTCTGGGGTTTGAGAGGACAAAGTGTAGATTCTATAGGAAAACAAGCAGGGGGAAAAAAAAGCCAACGCCAGCAGTAACTGCATGTGCAAAGAAAGAGAGTAGAGAGAGTGGTTAGTATGTCCTGCAGCAGTCTAACCCTAAAGCAGCATAACTGAGAAATAACTCAGGAAACCAATACTAGCCCTAAGATTTAAAAAAGGAAAGTCTTAAGCCTCATCTTAAAAGTAAACAGAACCTCCCAGTATGTATAAAAAAGATTCAATAGAGACATAAAATGTGGTTTTATCATGGCTGTGGTGATTTAGTGAAGAAAAATCATAGCACAGGAGTCTCTTTCTTCAGTGAGTATGTCATACACTGTGTGGGAAAATATTACTGTAGCCTACATTGGCTGGTTGTATGCCAATGCATGTTCTCTATCATTTACAGGGCCCTTTTGACACTAATGTACTAAGCTGCCTCGGGGTATCAGTAAGGCCATTTCAGGATCCGTCTACCAGCGTCAGGAAAGAACACAATGTATGAGTGTTGTGCCACTTTGTCTCTGATGTGCTCCAGTTATGTTGGTTTGTTACAATTAGAGGCAAAGAGAGGAGAGAAAGGATAGCATTTCTTCTTGTTCACATGCCCTACAAATCCAAGGAGCTTTTGTTGAAGCATAAAAAGCTGCCGCCAGGCGTCCGAATCTAATCTTGTCTTTAAAAATTGTTATCAAAAGCAACATTTAAAAAATAAAATACATTTTTTTGTAAACTGTACCCTCAAAAACGAGCAAACAGGATAAGATGTCTACCACAGAACAATCTTGCGTGCATGTAAAATAGATTTGAAGTTACAACATCCTGCTGGTTTGCTGAAAGACAATCACGTTGGAGGTCAAAATGTCGATTCGTTCCGCGGGAAGTTAGAGCAAAGTGGGCAACAAAATGGGCTGAACAAGGACGCTTTAATTTGCTGGTGGATGGGAAAATCAATCCTGCACCATCTCATTCTTTTCAAAAGGTGCAGAACATGTCACAGTCAATCGAGGTGCTGAACCTGCGGACACAGAGAGACTTTCAGTACATCATGAGGATGGAGAGCCAGATCAAAGGACTGCGCTCAAAGTTTCGTCAGATCGAGGCGGACAGGAAGACGCTCGTCAACAAAAACTTTCAGGTACGCTTTCTGTTTGATGTTGAACTCAAGGAGAAACATCAGAAAGAGGCCCGGTGAGGGATTCACGGGAGGCATGTGATTGGATGAACCTCAGGGCCAGATTATTCCTGGTCTTCCACTGGCCGAACCAGAACAACTTCTAAAACAAAAAAAAAAAAAACATTTGGATATTTTAAGTTTTGTTTGATCTATACAGAGGCAAAACGTTTTATACAAAAGTGACTAAAGAGAAAATTTTAGCTCCTGGAGGTCATTTCTTTCTCAAAAGCATATTTATATATTTTGCACTTGTATGCACTAATCATTTTTCAGGTTCACACTGGTGCCTATATCCAGCATCACTGAGGGTATTTTTCCATTACACAGCCCAGTCCAGCTTGACCAGGGTTCAAACCCAAATTTGGCGTTTTTGTGTTAGCCATGTGCTTCCAATAGGCTGGGCTTTTACATGAGTTATTGCTGCTCATTGATTGGTTCACTAACCGGGAAAGTTACATCACACAGATGAGAGTAACTTCACGTGAATCATTTTGCAGCAACTGTAACGTTTATTTCTTTTCCACACAAGTTTAACCAAACAACAGTAGCAGGCTACCAAAAATAAGCTAACAAAAAGCTAGCATTAGCTTACTGTTATCTGTCAGCTTAAGCACCATACTGTTGGATGATCCAGTTCCGTATTCAATACTTTTCCTTAAAGTTTAGTGTAGTCCATAATTGTTTTGTCGTAAGTAAAAAAAAAAAGATTGCACGTCTTTCTTCTCAACGCAACCACAACCCAGGCTGGAGAAAAGTAAGGTTGGGTCGTTTGGAGCCGGGGCGGGCAGAGGCGTGCTTTACATTGCAAAAATGCCTTGTGTGAGAGGTGGAGTACACGCCGGACATGTCTCAGTCCATCACAGGACCACATAGTCACAGATGAGACGACTACTCATACTGTCACTTGCACCTAACAATTTAGATTTACTGAAATACCTAACATGCTTGTTTTAGTTTGTAGGAGGAAACCAGGGAGCATGAATATAAACTAGACATGCAGAGAAGAAACTCAGCTGGGTTTTGAAGTGATACTAAACATCCTGTAGCGTGGGTCACCAAACACAACTACAGCTCACACCAGCAGAAATCAATAAAACCAGGCAGTTTTACTGGATGTGCTTCCTGTCGCTACAGTTTGAGCCTGTGAGGGACTCAAACTAAAGCAATCATAAATTTGTATGATTTCAATTTACTCACATTGTTTATTAGGCTGTGCTTCGTCTAGCACAGAAATTACAGAATTTTTTTAAATTGTATCAATTTATACTGAAATTCTCCCTTTTTTGTGATTTTGCTTACGATTTAACATCTGCTTCTGCCAATAAAAGGCCATGCATTGTTTTTATTTTTCATCAAACTGAACAACAGACCCAACTTTATCTCATTTAACAGGGCGATTTGAAAAAAAAAAAGAAAAAGTCTATTAGCAATGAATCTAAAATTGCCGTATTATGCAGAAAATTATTTAATACGCCAAGATCTAACACTTTTAAATAAATACAAGTTTCCTTCTAATTTTATTTCAACCTGTTTTAGGAGCTGAAGGGGAAAATGGAATCGCTGCAGCCTCTGATTCCTGTCCTGGAGCAGTACAAGACCGACGCCAAGCTCATCTCCCAGTTCAAAGAGGAGATCAGGAACCTTTCCGGGGTGTTAATGGGTATCCAGGAGGAGATGGGAGCCTACGACTATGAGGAGCTGCAGCAGAGGGTCCTAAGTCTGGAGAACAGACTCCACAGCTGCATGAACAAACTCAGTGAGTCTCACATGTCTGTTTGTTGGGTGTAGAAACAAGTGATCTTTGTTTGGGTAAAGTCCCATTATTATAAAGTCCTAAGTCAGAATGTTTATTCATTTGAATGTATTATTTCAATCTATGGATACACCAGTGTGAAATGTTCACAAAAGAAGGACATCTCAGCCTTTCTCAAAGTGATTTTTTTTATCTTCAACATTTGCAGTTTGAGGGTAAGAAGCTGTCATTACATTACTCCACCCATCGAGGTTTAGCCCGCATAAAAGAATCAATTTGGCCTTCGAAGTCGCCTTGCCTTTGTTTAAAGGTTTATAAAGCCCGAGCTTCAATTTCCCAGCAGCTTGTTGATAAGTCAGGACCATTACTGTCAAAGTTTCAACATAAAACAAACAAAAAAAACTGGTGCTTTACAATAAAAAATGGTTGTGGAGCTTTCAAAGCTTGTGAGGACTGATTGTGTCAAGCAGAAATTTTGAATCGGTAAATGAGCATGTCAATGCATAAAACTTAAAAACTCGTGTCTTTGTTTTTTTAGCACTATTAAAGCTTCTGTAAATATAATTAGGTGCTATTTAAATATTAAATCATGAACACTAAAATGCACTTGCGTATTGTGCTGCCTTTTTTCTATAAAAGTAGAGAAAAGTGCAGTTTGGGCATCTTCAAGCTGTTTTTGTTTACACCCAATTCAAACAATCCAACACTTTGGGTGTATTCTTGTTATAAGATCAGATGGTGTGTGATGTGTTTACAGCATGTGGCAAGCTGATGAAGATCACAGGGCCACTGACTGTGAAAACTTCAGGGACCAGATTTGGAGCCTGGATGACTGATCCTCTTGCTTCTCCTAAAAATAACAGGGTGAGCAGATAAAAAGCTTCTTTTACACCGAGTATTATTAGATTGTACACAGTTTTACTCATGATCAGTTACTCTTTTAGTAGCCTTTAAATATTTATTTTTAATTAAACTAATCTATTGTAGAAATTGTTAGTTATTAGAGGACTAATATTTGCATTAAAATTGCTTCAGGATGTGTTCAAAGGATATATTTTTAAGGTAGTAACAACGATTTATTTTAAAATATACAGTGGTTTGCAAAAGTATTCATACCCCTTGAACTTTTCCATATTTTGTCACATTACAACCACAAACATAAATATATTTCACTGGAATTTAATGTGAAAGACCAACACAAAGTGGTATACAATTGTGAAGTGGAAGCAAAATTTTACATGAATCAAAACATTTTTTACAAATAAAAAACTGAAAAGTGCAATGTGCAAAATTATTCAGCCCCCCTGAGTCAATACTTTGTGGAGCCACCTTTTGCTGCAATTACAGCTGCAAGTCTTTTAGGGTATGTCTCCACCAGCTTTGCACATCTAGTGACTGCAATTCTTGCCCATTCCTCCTTGCAAAACAGCTCAAGCTCAGTCAGATTGGATGGAGAGCGTTTGTGAACAGCAGTTTTGAGATCTTGCCACAAATTCTCAATTGGGTTTAGGTCTGGACTTTGACTGGGCCATTCTAACACATGAATATTCTTTTTTTTAAACCACTCCATTGTAGCTTTGGCTTTATGTTTAGGGTCGTTGTCCTGCTGGAAGGTGAACCTCCGCCCCAGTCTCAAATCTTTTGCTGACTCCAACAGGTTTTCTTCCAAGATTGCCCTGTATTTGGCTCCATCCATCTTCCCATCAACTTTGACCAACTTCCCGGTCCCTGCTGAAGAGAAGCACCCCCAGAGCATGATGCTGCCACCACCATATTTGACAGTGGGGATGGTGTTTTCAGAGTGATGTGCAGTGTTCTTTCTCCGCCACACATAGCGTTTTGCATTGTGGCCAAAAAGTTCAATTTTGGTCTCGTCTGACCAAAGCACCTTCTTCCACATGTTTGCTGTGTCTTCAACATGGCTTCTGGCAAACTGCAAACGGGACTTCTTATGGTTTTCTTTTAACAATGGCTTTCTCCTTGCCACCCTTCCATAAAGACCACATTTGTGTAGTGCACGACTAATTTTTGTCCTGTGGACAGTTTCCCCCACCTGAGCTGTGGCTCTCTGCATTTCATCCAGAGTCACCATGGGCCTCTTGGCTGCCTCTCTGATCAGTGATCTCCTTGTTCGGCCTGTAAGTTTAGGTGGACGGCCTTGTCTTGGCAGGTTTACTGTGGTGCCATACTCTTTCCATTTCCGGATGATGGATTGAACAGTGCTCCGTGAGATGTTCAAAGCTTGGGAAATCTTTTTATAACCTAAGCCTGCTTTAAACTTCTCCAAAACCATATTCCTAACCTGTCTGGTGTGTTCTTTGGACTTCATGATGCTGTTTGCTCCCCAATATTCTCTTAACCAACATCTGAGGCCATCACGGAGCAGCTGTATTTGTACTGAGATTAGATTACACACAGGTGGACCCTTTTGAGTCATTAGCAGTCATCAGACAACTTCTGAATGCAATTGGTTGCACTCAGGGAAAAGGGGGCTGAATACTTTTGCACGTCGCACTTTTCAGTTTTTTATTTGTAAAAAATGTTTTGATTCATGTAAAATTTTGCTTCCACTTCACAATTGTATACCACTTTGTGTTGGTCTTTCACATTAAATTCCAGTGAAATATATTTATGTTTGTGGTTGTAATGTGACAAAATATGGAAAAGTTCAAGGGGTATGAATACTTTTGCAAACCACTGTATCTACAACTGGGCTATGTTGGTGCATTTTTGACACTTGATACAAGACAGTGGAGTAAAACTGGCTATTTTTCTATTTTCAGTAGTTCCAGTAACAGGTCCCTGTTTTAAATATTGCCTGAGCTGAGGTTCTGAGCTGAGCTGGTATGAAACTGTGACAGGAGAACTCTGCAAACTGCTGACTCACTGCCTGTGGGTGAAAACAACTTCATCTCTACAGCAGAGCATACTGTCAGACTCCCGTTTAAAAAAAAATAGTTGTTTGCAATTTCTGCACATAAAAAAACACAAGTCACAAGTATTTCAATCAATATTTGCAAACTGTGTATTATTATGTAAATAAGGAATCGTTGAGCATCTTTATTCTCTGGAATAGATTGTGATGCTGTCAATGGACCCCTTTCTTTACAATTCTCTTCACTTGTCAGTTACTTTACACAAACCATCTGCTCCATTTATTCAGTTTAACCAATTAATCACAAGCACAAAGAGGGAAGGAGTTTATCTGTGTTGCTGAAACTTCACTCAGTCTGTGAAGTTAAAACAGAGTCTGTAGAGGAAAAGAGGGCAATGAAAAGCTGAGAAGAAGCATATTTTACTGCATGTTATGTGACAATGTCAAGAAAATCCCAGTTAGGGTAATGCGGACCAGTCTTCATATCAAACTAAGTGGTTATGCCTGGTTCACACGGCAAGATTTTAAAATTATTGGCTGATTTTCAAAACCTGAGAGACCCCCACACATGACGATAAAATAGTATACATCTAACGGGTTTGGTCCTACAGTGTGTGGTGCAAAGACAACACAGTAAAAACATCCAGACTAAATCACTCTTAACTCACCACACATTGGCAGGAATACCTCTTGAGATTATCTTTAGAGACATCACCATAATCCGAGCATCCAAAATGCTGTATATATCAAAAATAAATTTGACTTTGCATACATAGTCTATCTAACGGCCTTGGAATTGGCCATTGTCTCTTTAAGAACCTCTTACCATTTCCAACACTCCCGCTTCAGCATGTCTCCACAACAATGCTTCGGGGGAGGGGTGCTCTGTGGGGCAGGAGCTCAGCTGCAGACTGAGCCCAAGGGAGGAGTTATAAATAGGCGGAGCTTTGTACCAGCAAGTGTTTAGGCAGCTCCACATGGCCACAGGAAATTCAAGGATTTCTCAAACGTGTATGAATGAGTCAAAGCAACACTTTGGAGATGTTTTTGATGACATTAAAACATGATATAGAGCTCCAAAGCTAATTTTGCATAATTGTGACCCTTTAAGATCATCAGGAGGGCTAAATCAGGCCAAAATTGGCCTAATTATCTTGCCGTGTGAACCAAGCACTAGTGATTAACAGTAAACTGCTTAGACTTGTTGTTAAAGGGATCCCCGATTAGTTGTAACATTAGACTTTATTTGATAAACCTATATTTTAATTGTAAAATAAAGACTGTAAAAATACTGTAGGATGTTTTGTTTTTGTAATTTTTAAACTAAAAGTTTAAAAAAGTATTTCACGGACGGGGCCATATTATTTACATGCAAAGCATTCTGGGTAAATGATGACGTGGATAGGTCCTCGGTGTGAGGCTGCTAGCGAGCTATATCCACCCTGAAGGTTAATCTTGGACAATAACTGACGATCGACTCTTTTAAATGAAACCAGAGAGCGCTGACAGAGAGGAGAAGGTAGAAATGACTCAGCCTGGAACTGAAAATATGGATGGAGGATAACAGAGCTGCTTCGTGGAAGAAGAACCTCAGCTTAGCTTGTTAGCTTTAGCATTAGCCCCGACGCTATCACCATATATATGTATTAGCTCGGCGCTACACATTCTCTTCTCATCACTGAGGTCCTCCTTCCACATGACAGAGAGGGGAACGCAAAAATGACTCAGCCTACAATTGAAAATATGGATGGAGGACCTCAGTTTAGCTTGTTTGTCATGCTAGCACCAAGCTAATACATATAAGGCAATATAGCATGGGTGCTAGCACTAAGATTAACAGGCTAAGCTGAGGTTCTTCTTCCATGAAGCAGCTCTGTTGTCCTCCATCCACATTTTCAGTTACAGGCTGAGTCATTTCTACCTTCTCCTCTCTGTCAACGCTCTCTGGTTTCATTTAAGAGTCGATCATCAGATATTGTCCAAGATTAACCTTCAGGGTGGATATAGCTCGCTAGCAGCCTCGCACCGAGGACCTACCCACGTCATCATTTACCCAGAATGCTTTGTGTGTGAATAAAATGGCCCCGTCCCTATAAAAATATATTTTTCAAAATTTACAAATCTAAACAGCCTACAGTATTTTTACAGTCTTTATTTTACAGTTAAAATAAATGTTTATCAAATAAAGTCTAATGTTACAACTAATCAGGGATCCCTTTTAGGCAGCATAGATGTTTGATTCTCCTAAACCCTTTCTGAACTTGGCTCAACACTTTAACTGACCTGCAGGATGAGCTCCCAGCTTCTTTACTTCTGACCACAAATCTGACAACTGTGTGTTGAAGACAGTTAATTAAAGCAGAAGCTGACAGAGACCAACAATTACCCAGGCAGGGTTCGACGTGTTAACGACCAACAGCTAAAAGATGTTGTCTTGGAAGCAGAAATTGAATCCTGGTGTTTTGTTTGTGTGTTTTTGTTCACAGGTTTGGTACATGGACAGCTATACCAACAACAAAATCGTCAAAGAGTACAAATCCATCACTGACTTTGTGGCAGGAGTTGAATCCAGAACCTACAATCTGCCTTTCAAATGGGCCGGAACCGACCACGTGGTGTACAACGGCTCGCTGTACTACAACAAGATGCAGAGCAACATCATCGTCCGGTATAGCTTCGAGACGGGCCGCGTGGTCACGCAGAGGGCGCTGGAGTCGGCGGGCTTCCACAACGTGTACCCATACACCTGGGGGGGGTTCTCGGACATTGACCTGATGGCCGACGAGCTGGGCCTGTGGGGCGTGTACGCGACCAACCAGAACGCGGGGAACATCGTCATCAGCAAGCTGAACCCGGACACGCTCCAGATCCTCAACACGTGGAACACGGAGTACTCCAAGAGGAATGCCGGTGAGTCGTTCATGATCTGCGGAACGCTCTACATCACCAACTCCCACCTGACCGGGGCCAAGGTGTACTACGCCTACTCCACCAAAACATCCACGTACGAATACACAGACATCCCCTTCCACAACCAGTACTTCCACATGTCCATGTTGGATTACAACGCCAGGGACCGAGCTCTTTACGGCTGGAACAATGGCCACCAGGTGCTGTTCAACGTTACACTTTTCCATATAATTAAAACTGAAGATGACTCTTAAAGAAGGAATACACTGTTCAAAAATGTAGGAAACGTGGGAAAAATCAAAGGTTGTGCCTAAACATTGAGGTGTTAATTTATTCCATTTTAATGTTCATTTTTGTTTGTTTGTTTGTTTTTTTTACCATTTATGTAAAGAAATCTGCTTACTTAACTTAATTTGTATACAAAAAAGAAACAAACTTCTGTTGTTTAAATAAGTGACAGCACAATACGGACATGAATTGAGAGGATTTCAAAGCTTTCTGCAAACTCATTTCCGATTAAATAATGATCGTTTAATGTTGCAACTTCTTGACACCTGGAAGTGTAATTTGAGTCATTTCAAAAGCTTCTTTTTTTCTCAGAAATGACAAAAAATAGATTTACTGTTCTGAATAATAATGGTTTTCTCGGGCAGTTTGCACATTTATTCATCTCCTCTGATTTATTCACGTTTGGACTGCTTTCATTATTTGTTCGTTCTTGTTTTCATTCCTCACCGTTTATTTCATCATGATCACCTCATTTAGTCCTGCTTTTCACTGCCTTAGCTTTCAAATTTGTCTTTGTACTCTTTTTTTATTATTGTTTCACAAGTTTTGCACTTGACCTTGTACAAGACAATGAGAAACGTGGACCATAATGCACCTGTACAGTTAATGTACCATGCCTTTTTATGTCTGTGGAGATTCTTGGCCATCTTGGAATATCTTGAAGTTCTAAGTCAAAGTCAGACTGCCTTTAACTTAATACTTCAAAGATATCAGCTTTTTTTTTGTGATATAAGCAGCAGTTTGTATGGCTTGTTCAGTGTTGTATGTTCTGTGGGCCCAAACGTAACACCTCTCGTGCATGAATGTTGGATATCCGAAAGGCATTTTATTGTGTATGTGTGCATTTTGTGTTTGCACACCATCCCATCCTACTCCTGAGCTACTCTTATGATTTATGAGCTATTTGTAGTTTAAATATTTATTTGTGTAAATAAGATGTTATTCATAACCAAATAAAAGTATTGTTTTCATTAAGAGAGTGATCTTTTTTTATCTTTTAGAAAAAGATGAATTTGCCAGTTTTTTGTTTTGTATTGTTTTTATAGATGCTAATGTGTATGCTTAAAGTGTCAGTGACATGCATATACTGTACTTCAATCACGCAGTCAGTATTTAAAGTATTTAAATATTTAATAAATGTGGCAAAATACACACAATTTTACCCATTTTGTCACATAACTGGCTTATTTTCCTTTGAACTGGGCTCAGCAGAAGTGAAACAGGAAGTGACATCAAAGAGGATTATTTGAAAAAGGGGAACTCTGTTCTTTTTTAAAACAATATTGTTTGAACTCTGACTTTTCTTCATCTTTGATAGTGACTCAAAATTATCTAAGGAAACATCAGATTCTTCTCTACAGTCTGTTGTTAGCCATTGTGGCAATGCACTGTTCACAGGCAGACATTCCCCCTTTTACATCACTTCCTGTTGGCTCATGCAAATAGCTCAACAGCTGTTCGTGTCAGTGGTGTGACTTTTTATTTGCAACATGTTATCAGTGTCATCTTTCTAAAAATGCATTCATATTTGTAACAACATTTTGATCTCATGGGCACTTTAAAGTTTTCAATGCCTTATGGATAAATTCCTGCCAACTTCCAGTTCCTTGAAATACACGAAGTCTTTCTTGTCCATCTAAAATAAAATAAAAAACCACTGATGATRAAGAAGCTAAGATACTAATATTCAGATATTTAGTACTGCTTTCTACTGAAGTGGTAGGAAAAAAAAAGAAATACACGAAGTCTAAACCAGTGGTTCTTAATTATTTTTCTGTCGTGCTCCCCAAGGGAACTTAATTTTTTTCAACCACCGCCCCCACCCACACGAAATGAAATACTATTGAGAACCTGGTAATATTTATTATTTATCTTTACACACCACTGCATGTCTTTCTGCATATAATCAACTAATAATAGTATAGGGAAGCATTGCATTACATAAAGCAGTATTATTATATTTTACCTTTTAAATTTATTTATTTTGCTGCACTGAATCATTATATGAAGGGAAAAAATACTACAAGATACATGCTGTATCTGGATTTCTTTGGTGCTTCTTCTTCAAGGCCAATGAATTCTTAAAAAGGAAAATAAATTACTGGTAGTATTTTTTTAACTCACAACCCCCCTGACACCTCATGACGGGTGCACACCCCACTATTTGAGAAGCGCTAGTCTAAACAGTGTTACCTATGATCATTTATGTGACTGCCTGCGACTGTGTGTGTGGATGTCTGTCTGTTAGTAAAATATCTCCAAAACCAAAAGACAATTTGTCATAAAACTAAGAAAATAATCATTAGAGACACATCTACAAGTGATTAAATTTTGACATCATCACAGTTTCAGATGGTCGCTGCAGTGAGTTGACATTTGCCAAAATAAAAATGCCTCCAACTTTGTCATTTTTACAGATATTGAGCTAAAATTTGATATGAGCTATTTTCAACACATATTCCAAGTTCTAACAGTTTGTAAAAAGCCTTTATTTAAAACTTTGCTAATCATTTAGTAAAACATAATATAAGTTTTATTTATTTTGTTTTTCAACCCACTTTCTTGGCATTTGTGTGCAAATAAATTTTCACACAGATGAAGGGAACTATTTTTTGCTGCCAAGATTTTAATGTAATATCAACACCAACGTTGGATAAACCTGTCAAGTAACTCAAAAAAGTCAAAGACAAACAAGTTTAGTTTTTTTTTCTTTTTCACTTTTAATGAACAGCCAAACTTTTTAAATTAGAAAACAACAGAATTAGCTGTGATCAAAACTCATTAAGGAGGTAAGAAAAAAAGTTATTTATTCAGGATTTGAGAAATTCTAATTTAAGTCAAATCACACAAGCCGATGCCTTGATGAGATAAAAGAAAATAATCTTCTGTCTATTCAGGAAGTCGTTTCTCCAGCATAAACATAACTAATGTAAGATGATAAGACAGCCACGATGAGATCTGGATATTAATTTTCTGGCTGTAAATAGTATTCTGTGCACAATGGAACAGAAGGTAATTGTTCAGCAAACTCCCTCATTATTGTAAGATTAATGAGGGAGATGTCTTGGTAGATTGTGCAACATTTGATAGAAATTTCAAGTATAACAAATCTTTTTTTTTTTCACAATCATAAAGTTCCAGGAGAACACCGGATGAACTCTATTTCAAAACTTCAGCTCAGGACTGTTCTTTGTAAATAAGGTGTGATTGTACGACTGAACACATAGAATATATATTTGAATTGAAACCAACAAAGTAAAAAATTCAAAAGGAATGATGAAAATATAAAGTATTCTGGTGTTGGCTGCACTGACCCTCTGATCCAGACCGTCTGCCCTGAGCTGAAGAAGCCGAAGGAGGAGCTGAAAAGAGTCTGCTGCTCTGTCTGCGTGTCTCTGAACCCAATTTGAGAGGCGCCGGACTCCAGAATGTGTTTGAACAGCCGCGTCTCAGTAAACACAATACTGGCTTTTCAATAATCCAGCTGTGTCTTTGTAAGTGCTGCATTCTCATTCTTTTTATTTGCTCAGAGAGCTCATATTGCCTGTGACAATAGAGAGAAAAACTTGGTTCAGACTTATTCCTTCACACTTTTCAGGCCAGTTCTGCTAAAATCAGGATATTTTACTTTATAGATTTAGTGTTTTGTAGTTTCGATGAACAGTGGACAGCTCAGACAGGTCTACACAACTGTACATATAGATGGTGGTCTTGGCTACTTGTCATTAAAAGGTATATTAAGAAGAAAAAACGCACATGATGTTTTGAGACTTTCAATTTTGTTTGAGTACGGTTGACCTCATTGAGTTTATTTTCTTCCTTTTATCCTAACAGACTTTTAAAGTAGATAGTTTGTTGTCTTCATTCACTCAAACCATTTTTTTTTCAATCCTTACAAAGCTAACAGCAGGCTAAAACACATAAAGGACTGACTTACATTTAGTTTATTTTTTATTTAGTTTTACCTTTTTGTTGTCAGTGGTTACCAGACATTGCATTTTGAAAATGTTTCACTTTTTCACGCTGTTAGTGACTCATACGTTAAGCTCAAACGACACAAAAATGTTTAATGCAAACTGTGCTTAAAAGGCTGTTAGGATTATCCTCAAAGTCTCTTTCCTTTTTAATTATGTTGCTAAGAAACAGCTTGGGTTTTCTTCTTTTTTTTTCTTGTGTGAGTTATTCATGTTAACAACCGAGTGAACAACAAATGAAAAATGATGCAAAACAGAATGTGAAGTCTTCAAAAAAAGGCACCATTTACTTTACATTTATTACCTGTTGGAATATTAATCATCGTGGCCTATTTAATTTATTTAATTTACAAATATCATGGGGAGCTTTAAAGTACTTCAAGTCTATTGCAGAAGTGTGAAGTCATGTTTTACTTTGAAACTCAGTTTTTCCTCAAATGCTAAATCTTGGAGAAATGACACTGGTTTGGTTTTAAACTTGAGGAATAATGGTCAACATATTGAGCAGGTTTCAGAAGTTAACAAGGTGGAACTAGTCGTCAAAGTGTCAATTGGTATGCCTCTGCCTGCCGCAGACATTGCCTTTGAAGCTACAACTAATAACATTTAGCATGATAATTAAAAAAATTATTAACATTTTATTATACTAGTTGTAGCTTCAAAGGCAGACATGTCTGGGGCAGGCAGAGGCATACCAGTCGACACTATGGTGTCTAGTTCTCTTGGGTTGTATTATAAGAAAATAATAATTTGTTTCCTTTTTCTAACCAGGTATTTTATTTGTACTGTTGAGGAATTAGAAAAAAATACCAGTTTTATATTACCAATCATCCTAAATGACCTTTGACCCTTTGATGCCCAAATCTAATCAGACTGAGCACCCTAATGGAGTTTATTATGCCTTTATAAGTAAATATTTTCATTCAGGAGATATCGTGCACACAAGACCACCCAATACAGAAGGACGCCACACAGACAGAGAACAGAATGGCCCCCAGTGGGCGGAGCCATAATAAATATATGGGTTTCATTTTAGATTCTTATTTAAAATCAGATGTTAAGGTGGCCAGCAGAGTAGCAAAATCCAATTTGCACACATTCATATTATTAATATTTAGAGATTGTTTTTACTTCGTGCTGCCAACAGTTTTATGCACTCTATGATTTTTTCATCCTATAAGTTTTTGTGTAACCTTTTGGTTTTAAGCAGCAGCTACAACCATTAAGCCTGTAAGATGGATTTATAACACAGCAGTTAGGATCTTGAACAGAAACTTAACATGATAAAGTTTTAAAACTTGGTCAAACTCAACAATTTAATACTTGTTTTTAAATGCATAAATGCACGGGCTGGGCTCCTCAAGCCCAGATCTGTTTTTAAGTTTGTTTATATTGTCTTAATATTGTAATGTTTTGTTCTTTTTTAAAAAATTAAAACTTGACACACACACAAACAAATGCACAAATAAACAATAAATGAAATGAAATTATATTATATTATATTAAATTGAAGATATAATCACTGATTGGTTTGAAAATAAGTGGTTCACATGTAAATAAAATCAATAGAAATAAAGTGATTTCATTCAGGGAACTTATTAAATGTGAGGATGTTCTATTATGCGTACCGATTTATTTTTAAAATGAGAAATAATCTTAATCCTGCGCACCAAGTTCACAATTCAGCTGAGATTAATAAACATCTGGCCTTTAGTCAGTTTTTTCTGGATCTTTTTGATCTCATTATAAAACTGTATTTTTACCATAATAAGAGATGCTTTATGGCATTTATTCTTTGAATATAACTCACAAAAATAAACAAATTTAATTTAAAAAATAAATGAATAAATAAATAATTTTGTTGTTGTTTATTTACAGTGCTTCTCCTCGATTCTTTCATTAGCAATTACTGACACAAAAAAAATATTTTTTTAGATTTAAAGAAAATAAATGCCTTCAAGCTGCCTGACTGAAACATTTCCTCAGGGCTCTTCATAATGATCAGAACTACCTGTTCATAAGTTACTGCACACACACAGACAAACAGCCATCTGAGACCAAGAGGTTCCTTTTATTCTTTCCTTTTGTTTATCTGCACCGAGATAAATGGAGACGGATGAATGCAGATAAACAGGTACTTCACACTCCTGTTTCTCATCAGTCCTGTTCATTTGGAAAGTCACTTCTTTGGATTTGGGGATTTGGCCGCCATCGTCTCTCGTGTGAGAGCTCGGGGTTTGCTCCTCTGAATGAATGGTCTCAATAAAGCTGTCACAGCCCAGACTTGTTGACTCTGTATTGACTCAGGTTATAGGGGATCCATCCTTTTTATTAGCTTCCGTTTGGCTTTGTTCAGCCCACATGTGATAAAAGCCAATAAAGCACCAAGTCACCTGAAATGATCGTTGCTTTTCTCAAATGTTGAAGCTTACATCTTATTTGACCCAAAACAAAATCATCTTGGTCTGCTTTGCTTGTTCCTGTGGGACTGTGCTCATTTGTTTTTTGAAAATATTTCATAAAGTATTTAATAAATTGCAATGAAACTTGCAGAAAGCAATCACTTCAACATTTAAAACATGGTCCAACATGGCCATAACTCAGCAACAAACACACCAAACTCTACATAAAGTCATATAAAATCACATATCTGAGCTCTGACAGATTGTGCAAGATCTTTGTTTGTCTGTTAGCAAAATATCTCAACTTTTTCAAGTGACAACAAAAGCAGCAATCATCTTCAGTGTCTTGTTGCAGGATGGACCAAGTGCAGAAAGTCAACAGTAAATCTGAATGTATAAATGTCAACTAATCTGTCAACTTTCAGTTTTTCTGGGGGAACTTTAATGTTGCTGATGAGTGATGGAATGACGGTGGTTGATGGGACCTCGGAGGACCATTCAGGGCCTTAGCTCTTACATCCATCGGGACAGCCGCTCTGAGATCTGTGAGTGGCAGCCGAGCATGTCGGGGCGCCTACTTTGAGATTGACTTTCGACTACTCGGGGTCCCAGAGATTGATCTATGCCAAGGCCTGCCAAGACCTTGGTGTGGAGATTGTAAAAATTGATTGAATTTATTCTTTCAAGGGAAGAGCTCCTAGGACTGTGGGAGAAAGTGAGTGATTGAGAGAGAGAGAGAGAGAGAGAGAGAGAGAGAGAGAGAGAGAGAGAGAGAGAGAGAGAGAGAGAGAGAGAGAGAGAGAGAGAGAGAGAGAGGCCGTACTTTTAATTAAATACTACCAATAAAAGTGTGTGTGGTATTCACACACACAAACACATTCAAACACTAGACGCCTATGGAATCAGATCTTGTCAGGGTCATGCTATATTCAGTTTATTTAGAAGTCAGCTGTCTGTCAAAATAAATTCAAATACTCTGAGTAAATATAATATACGTGACCCATCACATCAAACCAAGGATCAAACCACAATGTGGTGCAGTTTGTGGAGAAGGCAGTTGTAACGTTTTGGTTTTGCAACAATTGTATGTTGTCAAAATTTAATGAATAAATATAGTATCTACAGGCTGTTAAAATGAAATAGCTGAAATATAATCTTCAAGAATTATTTGAAGCCCTTTTTTGGCAGTAGCTACAAAATGTTTTTGCAAGCTAAAGCCTTTATTCTTTTTTACATTAAAATGACCTAACCTACTATAGGATTCAGACCAGGACCAGTCTAAAACATAGGCAGTGTAGGCAAACATTAAGGGTGCCATCCTTCTAGGAGGCACCACAAATGGGGATGAAAAAATATTTTATAACTTTTTATCAAAGTTTAGTTGATTTAATCAGTAGAAAAATCACTGGTTACTCGGGTTTATGAAGGTATTTTTTCTGTGTGTTTCTCAGCTGGTTTCTTCCTACATGAGGTTTTACATGGTGCAGAGGATATTTTGTGATAAAAGTGTCACATGATGCAATCTAGATTAATTCATGCTGCTCAGTGTAAATAGAATACAAAATAAAGACAATCAGATAAAGCACAGGTTAAAGTCTGGTTTTTATTGTTCTACCTTCATAAAATACTGGTGTTAGGTTGTTTTATTAATCCCAAGAATTAGTCGAATGCTCCTGAAATGAAAGGAAACCCTATAGTTTGTTTTTTTATAAAAATTTTCAGGGGAGTATACTCCTGAATTTCCCTAGAACTGCTTTGCTCGACAGCTGCTCTGTTACATGAACAGGTGTTCCTCATTGCTGTCTGCAGATGTTGGCAGAAATGAAGTAGACGTCTGATGTGCTCTTTCAAATTGTGGAGATAGGTGTATGTGTGTTTTTGAGACTTACCCTGCAGACTCGGAGTGGCAGAGGCAGAGCTTCCAGTTTACTGCCTGTTCCAGGTCCTGTTGATGAGTCCAGCTTGTGTTTAAGCCTCTGAGCGAGATCCAGTCTTCGCTGAATCATTCAGTCACTTCGGTACTGTTGAGACAGCCTCCTGTGAGTTATCATCCTGAGAACTTTAAAGTATTTATTTGTGTTTTTCACCCGTGTCTCCAAGGAATTACCCCCCTGTGACCTATAGGATTCTGGATCTGTTGACTATCTCTCTGGTTACCAACATTCTGGACTCCTCCCTGGTGAAACCCAGTCCTCTTTCCTGCCACTCTCGCTCCTCCAGAATTCCCTGCAATGCACTAAGTCTCTCTGAATTATGGAACACTTACCTTTTGGATTACCTCCACCTCCTCCTCTGGGTCTGCCTCCTCGACGACTATCTGTAAGAGAAAAGACACTTTCATACTCACCACCAATATCCTCTGATACTCAGAAACTTATCTTCTCCCTTTCCCTTCCAGGACCTCTATTCCCTTCCCTCCACTGCAAATAAATCACTTTTTTTTATAATCTGTGTCCTGAGTCTTTGCCTGAAATTGAGTACTATTTTTTGGTAACAACATAACAGAAATTAATTATATTCTTAACTATTTTAATTTGACAAACTAGTTTCTAAAAATTAAAAACAACATCAAAGACAGAAGTTTTTATTTTGGAATGTGAACGTTAAATTGTCAGTGAGATTTAGAAAACTGCACCACCTGTAATCCTGCCTAGGGCACCAAACTGTAGGGACAGCCCTGATTCAGACTGAATATCAGTGCATTATCCTGATTAGGAAGACAAATCAAGCCACCACTCACACTATGAGGATGATCCAGGCATCAAAACGTAGTTTAAAAAGAAGGTATCTAAAAATGTGCTTAGGTCATTTAGATCAAATTTGACTTAATCCTCAGTTTGTTGAAGGTCACATCTGTTAGTGTGTTTTTGTCTGGAGGTTATGAAAACTGATGTAAACTACAGGACACATTTTCTCACAAGTTTGTATTTATATCTTTATTAGAACATTTTATTGACTTCCATTCTTTACTTTTCAACATTACACTGACCCTAACCATACACCAAACCTCCCAGCTATGGTTGGTTGGTTGGTTTGTTGGTTGGTTGGTTGGTTGGTTGGTTGGTTGGTTGGTTGGTTGGTTGCTTGCTTGCTTGCTTGCTTGCTTGCTTGCTTGCTTGCTTGCTTGCTTGCTTGGTTG
>NW_013952444.1:1549342-1556875 GCF_001266775.1 Austrofundulus limnaeus
TTGTTTGTTTGTTTGTTTGTTTGTTTGTTTGTTTGTTTGTTTGTTTGTTTGTTTGTTTGTTTGTTTGTTTGTTTGTTTGTTTAACTTAACTTGTCTCAAAGCAACATCAACGTATGGCATTTCTTGAATATTTGACTTTTCTCAGCACCTGCCGTAAATCTTAGCTAAACTGGAATTATTCTGAAATTTTCTCCATTGTTTTAGTGGTCCAGAATTAAATGAATGAAACTTTTACCAGAAATGCTTGTATTCCTAAAGCAAATGATTTAATTATGTTCCACAAATGAGGTGTGAAAAACCATTTAAAAGGCAAATGTTCTATCTATTTCTTCAATTAGCTTTAGAAAGTAGAAGGTAGATTTGGCTAATCTCTTTTGTACTTTCCAGATTACCTAATGGAGTTTAAGTAATCTAAACATTTCTTATAGTGTTAGATTAAAACAAACTGCAAGACTGATGTAATTATTGCCAAATAATAAGACATTTTTAATTAAATCATAATGATTAAGAAACAAACTGTAGAATCAGATATCCAAACTTTCTCCAACAAATCTCACATTCTGTGTTTTGGTTTCCCTTTATTTTTCCTGACCAGCAGGCAAAACAACATCCCCATGTCACAGCATTTTTCATAATCAATCAGCTTAGAGCAGTAGCTGAGCCACGCCAGTCCATTTTTCTCAATCATCCTTTCGTCTGGAACCCTTCAAGTCGATGCCACCACCTTTAGAGATAACAACAAAGCTCCAAACTCTCCCCGGGGAATTACGGCTCGGAGCTGAGGTGCTGTGGGGAAGCTAATAAATGTATTTGTCATATCTGTAATGGCTCAGTGTGTCACCACAGCACCTTGGCTTGAGATGTATGGTAATTAGGACTGCAGAGAAGAAACTGCACTCTGTCATTGGATTCGGAGTTTCTGCATGCCGAGCAGTGCTGATGAGACGCCCCAGAAGAACATTACGCTAATGACACCAAAGAGTATCCTAAGCACAGTTGGTGAAAATGTTGACAGAAAGCCATATTCTAAACCCACAGAGTTTAGAAAATGGCAAAAATACAAGCTATGATATTAATTTAGTTTGATCCCTGGGGGCCACAGAAACCAGGACAAGACCAAGTGGTTTCTTCTAAACTGTTGGGATCTGGTTGATTCCGGCTCCGGTACATTTTTATCTCCAATGTCTTTTTTTTTTCTGTTTTGTTTTGCAGATTAAATCTGCGAGCAGAACTTTATCCTTTTTTCATTTGTCTCAGGTGGCTCAGTCTTTCTGACTGTTTTTTTTTTTCATCTTTGTTTCACACTCTAAATGCAAATGACTGCGTCTCTTGAGTTTTGGCAAAAAGCAGAGCAGAGCCGATGAAGACAAATATTCAAAAGTATGTTGTGACTAATTAGATGGTTTGTGTTATTGATATTATTTACTGGTGTTTTCGTGGTTGGATTAAAGTATCAGGAGACAACAAATGAAGTGCTGGACTTTTAACTTGAACAGTGGAAGTTTGAGTTGTTTTGTTTTCTCGAACGTTTTCTTGGGTTTCGCAACTTTTTTTGAGAGAACAAGAAAGAGAGGAAAGATATTTGTTTTCCATTCCTGCAGGGAGGCTCCTGCAGCTTTTTCTAAGGCTTTAAATTTACACGTACAAGCAAAAAAAAAAAGAAAGAAAGGTGCAATGCTGGCTGCATTATTCGGATGTACTTTAAAAAGCACACTTGATCAGTGATTCCTTTTGTGAGCCCACACATCCCTCACACTTCAAAAGGCCCATCCTGAAGGTTCACGGCCCAGAACTGAGTCAATAACAAACAGAAACGTCTCGGCAGACGGAGTTTACTTTAAGTCTTAAAGTAGTTTTTTTTTTTTTTTTTTAAAAGGCGAGTGCCCTTGCGGTTTGTTAACGGCACAGATTGGGAATAATTTCAGAATAAGGCCAAACGCTTATCACACGCTGAATACGGCAGCATATCTCTGTTTGATTCGGACACGAACTGATTGATTACCAAGAAATGACTAATGAGTCCTGCTTTCTCAGGGAAAACAAAATGATTAGGCCAATTTAGAAAAACAGCTGAGCTTTTTGTTTGGCACAGACTACATCAACAGAAATGTCCATCTGCTATTTGTCACACGTTTGTTGATGTGCGATTTAGAGACGAGTTACGGTAAAAGGTTCCACTGAGGGACGACAAAAGAGAAGTTTCAGTAAATGCTTGTTACGTTCATTTATTAATTAGTCGGTTCTCGTCTAAGTGAAAATGACAAAGAAAGGTTGATGTTGGATGTTTTTCAGACGGAAAGAAAATGTGTCCCTGTTGGCACATCAGAAAACAACTATTTAGCATTTTAATGAGAACAATTGTTATTTATATTATTATTAATCTTTTATGTCTGCTGTCAATGGCATCCAAACATGTCAACTCACTGCACTAGTTTTGTAACCATGACTTATGAACAGGTAGTTTTGATTGTTATGAAGAGCAATGAGGAAATGTTAATCGTGCTGTTTGAAGTTTTTTTTTTCCCCATTAGTTGAGATGTCAGTTGTACTTTTCAAGAAAGAAAATGAAGTTAGACTAAAAGTGAAAATTAACAAATTGACATTTTGGGAAACTAACATTTCAGACTCAAAAGATAAAAAAAAAATTATCCAAGATTGAAAAATGCCTGTGGTTAACGTTCTGCTTTTCTTTTCCCACCTTTCATTTGCCTCATATTAGCTTTGTTCCAGAGGACCAAATGATTGTGCTGCTAAATGCTAAGAGAATAAGCTGCAATCATGTATGAAGAGAGACACATGAATGGGCCATGATTGAATGTTGGTGCGTATTCAGAGAGATTTCCTGTTTGCGCCACTCTGACTGTCACCATCCATCTTTTCCTCTCAGGGCTAATTCCAGTTAAGAATAAGTGGACTTGGCACTAATATACAGTTTTCATCATTTTAAATTAAGGGTGGACAGAAACTTGCTTTTAAAGGTTCATTTTTTTCTCCTCTCTGAACTTAAATAAATGCATGCCCTTTCCTGACTTCATTATTAAACTGTGCCCTCAATTAAACTCGTGGCCCCAAATAGCCACTTCTCGGGATCACAGGCTAATAAAGAGAGACGTCAGAGCAAAACAGAGTCATAATTTCCCCCCAAGAAAACCACACAGCGTTCCTTCAGTTGCAGGAGCCCAACTAAGTTTCTGATGGAAAACTTTATCCTCTGAAATAAAGGATAAGGGGTTTATTCCATGCATGAAAAAGGAAGTCATCACGCTGCCAAAACAATTCTGACTCATCAAAGCGCCAACTTTTCAGGAGCTTGGAAGGCGTCCTGTGGTGTGAGGCATCAAGACGCGGCCAGATCAATTCTTTTAGGATGGGACTACCTCCCTGGATCAGACTTTTTTTCTTCTTTTCCTTCACATCCCCACATCTGATTGATCATACTGAGATCTGGGGAGTTCAGGTAAGAAGTCAGCACCTTGAACTCTTTATTTTACTGTTGCTCCAAACGTTCAGATGTTGAAGCGTGGCGGTGCGTGGCAGGCCGCCGAACGACTCCCAACACACTCAGGGAGAACTAACTAGGTTTTTGCTCTGCAGTGTGGTTTCTGTAAAGACCCACAGTTCCTGTTTTTTTAAAACACGGCCAACAGTTACATGCTTATCATTTGTGTTTTTAGCAGTAAATAAGAGGTCATGCTGACACAAAGCTTTAATTATTGGAACTCATTGCAATGTCATGAAGACTGGTCCAAACTAAAATCAGAAAGTTTGTATAGAATATGATCAATTTAGTAAGTAACTTAGTAACTGAATTACTTAATTTGATGCTTGATAAGACTGCCATACGTTTATATTTTTGACCATTCTGTTTTTCATTACATTCTAAATTCATAGCTACTAATTCAACTGTATACACAGATAAATTGTCAGTTGTTCTTTATTTTTCAGTTCTACATTTTTGATACATAACGTAAAAACACACCTGAGTTGAATGAATGTGTGAGTGAAAAGCTTCTGTAGAACATGAAAAGATAATTCAATCACAGATTTAGATGTGAGCAGGGAAACAAGTAAAAACTGCAGAATAGCGGCCCTCAAAGACCAGGTTTAGAGACCCCAGATCCAGTGTTTCCTGGTCTCAGTTTGTCAGTCTCATCACCTGCAAAGTGTTAGATTATCTTGGTTCAGGATTAATAATTCCATTTGTTGTTTAATGTCCATCACGTTCTGCTTCAGAAGGCTTTTGCTTTGATTCAATAAACCTTCATTCTCACTGTCACTCCTCTTCCAGTTTTAACGTCTGCATTTGGGTCTTTCTGACACCTCCATCACGTAACCCAGACCTTCTACGAGCTGAACACAACATTAACCTCAAATATGAACTTTTTCAGCCCACTAAATATTACGACAAAGCTGATCCAGAGCCCCAGCAGACAGAACGCAGACTTCAGGGGTGGAGTCACCAGAAAATGAACATGAAACTGCTGAAGTGAGCAGGTATCTCTCAGTCCATCACATCGGAGGCAGTTTAAAACAGATGCTGCATGTTTTATTCATCGTTTCAGAGATGTTTACGATGATTAATTCTTTATAGATTGTTGATCTGAAACCAGAGAGTAAATGGAAACGTATACCAGGTTTATGTCCTACGTCCAACAGCACCTGCAGAGGGTCCAGCATGGTTCCATCTGCACTTTATTTGCACAACATTACACAGGGTGATTGCACCAGGACAGAACCGTGCAGCCTGGGAGTCCCAGTTTTATCACGTTAATAACTGACTGGTCTTTCACTCTTCTCTGAACTGCTGGATCATTGGAGGTTTGGAGCTGCATCATTCATCGTCACCCTCAGGTGAGTCAAACAATGACAGTTCATCTGAAATGTTTTATTTACTGATTTATAACATTGTCCGAATTTTTTTTTTTTTTTTTGCTGGACTGTAATCTATATTAATGTTAGAGAAACAAAAATGAGTCAAGTTAAACCTCACAGGCTGTGTGTTAAAGTTACACATCAATCAGAATTAGGTCTTTGTGTGTGTGCGTGTGTGCATGTGTGCATGCGTGCGTGTGTGTATGTATACATATCAGCCAACCTACTCATCCTTCTGTATCAAATGTCACATTTTTTGTCCTTGCTGTTTAGTTGGAAATGTTCAGCTCTTTTCATCACAGATAGTTTAACATAATTTAAAAATATTTAGCAACTTTTCATATCGTCAGGTATTGAAAGTCCTTAAAGTCTGGACTGTAAGACTGTAATAAAAAAGACAGAAGTATGGACATTTTTTTATTTTTACACTCAAAAAATAGATGTGTTGGATTTACTTAAATGTAAAGTATTTTTTCCTTTACTTTAAAAGTAAATGTTATGTAAATGTGTTATATTTGCTCATTTCGGTTGAGCTGACATAATTTGTTTAAGCAAATCCAACACATCTGTTGTTTGAGTGAACAGAAATTATCAATTATAGGTAAATTCCCACAATGTGTGATTCAATTATTTTAATTACTTAACATTGTCTGAATTTTGATTAAGGTGAGAGTATTGAATTTGTCAACATCAGTTTTTAATTATATGTTACATTTAAAACATCTTAGACATCAAAATCAATACAAAAAACAACTAAAAACTAAAAACTAAAAATGCAATAAAACGTGCACGAGTGCAAAATCAGCTCAATTCTAGGCTCTATTTAAATCAAAAAGCATAAAAACATGGGTCTTAGGATTTAAACCTATCTGTAGTCGGTTGTGTGTATCTTAAAAACTGAGCTTTTCCATAAGTTTGGAGAAGCTGCAAAAACCAATGCATTTTAAGAACTTCTAGAAAAAAAAGTTCTCTGAACTTTCTCAGCAGTTTTGTCCCCATGCAAAAGTCTGTTTTATATAACAGTGTTTTTACAGCTAAAAATTCTAAAAATGATCTGAGTGAGGCACACAGAAAGCAGGAATGTAAATAAAAAAGTGGCAATTATTTTGTTGTCAGTTTTATCATTGCCTGTAATTTAACTATGCAATTGTAGATGATTGTAGACTGCAGCGTCCTGGCCCGTAGTGACCTGTGCCGGGTGACCGCATCTTTTGGTTGAACCAGTCTTTGCCGTAATGTGTTTTGGGGTTTGAAAGCCACTGGGACATCATGTTTAGAGAATAAACGTCTCAGTTTTTCTGAAACTCCCCCAACATACGAAATGACCACTGTTCTAGGTTTGGGGGTCTTCATTTTCACCTGGTGGTTGACTGGAGTCCTGTTTGGGTTTCTTGCCTGCTTTCAGAAAAGCTTAGTTAGTGTTACCACACTGCTTCCTTTTTTATATAAGGGGCCTGACTGGCTAAACTTTAAAAGTCCAGCATAAACCAACAACATTGTTATTTTTCAGTTTGGCCATAAAAAGTGTATTTCTAGACTGACTATCCAGAAACAAGTTTGCCCTGGTTTCCTGGGGAAGAAAACAACTCTGACTACAACAGCTAGACCTGGTGGTGTCCTGGTAATACCATTAAAAAAAGATGCTTGTGATAAAGAGAGTAGGGCTGTTGAATGGTTTGCACAGCAGAACTAATCTGACCATTTTTAATGCAAAGAATGAGCCGAACCCCTGTGATGTAAACAAACAGCTTTTTTTGTTGTTGTTGTTTGTTTCAATCAAACAGATGAATCTTTGTCTCAGTGGTCAGCGCTGTGCAATTACATCTCACAGCTTCTTGCGTCATGACTCGCTCGCTCACTCACAGCGGAACCATTCATGCTCATCAGGCCCATTCAGATGTCCACATGGGCAGACAGCAGCACGAGGTCCCCTCCAGAGAATTCATTAGAAGCTGCGAGTTGTGCGGTGCCAACCCGGCCGGAGAGCGCCGGGCCTGTGGGCGGCCTTGGGCAACGATGGCACCACTCGCAGCAAGAGAAGTGTAATTGGACTGTTTGTCACACAAGTCCAGATTGTGACAAGCTACTGAGAGCAGTGTCATGGTGGCCCAGATCCAAAGCTGCTTTATTAATATGCACTCACTTCACAGAAAAAGAAAACCCCCTCCACCACCGTATGGCTTTAAGACATGCAAGGCAGGACTGGAAGACTGAATTAAAAACGCAAACGTTCACATAAACATTATAAAACGATGCGGAATGATTGAGACGACAGACTGCACAGCATGGGAACTGCAAGTCAAAGAAATGCTAGACACTAACGGGCTTTCCTCCTCGCACGCAGAAGAAAACAAATCAATAATCTTTGTTCAAACTGAGAGAAAACATGACTCGTAATGTACGAAACGCGGTAAATAAATATTTTAATGCGTAACGACTCAAAAGAACAGAAGCAGTAGTAAACACAGTTTGCATTCAGCTTGACAGCATTGATTTAAACATAAAATAAAACTGCATTGTAATTTGAACAAAAAATAATAATCCTCTCTAGGGGCTTAAATATTCATTCCTCATTCAGTATGTACATGTTTATACAACCCATCAGTCTGAGCAGACATTCTCACTGTTTACATGTCTCTGCTGTTCAGAGTGACACATAAG
>NW_013952444.1:1556957-1558921 GCF_001266775.1 Austrofundulus limnaeus
TATATATACTGTATATATCAGAGCAAATGGATCTCATTTGTAGCCAAAGGCTTTTAGATTTGATTGAAGCTGTAAAAATCGCGGCTCTAACCATCATTTTTGGCAGGTAAACGGCCTTACTATGTCCAAAAAAATAACAAAAAAAAACCTGTTGGTAAGCAACGTATGAAAAGAGTCTGTCATCATCTGTATTGGTGTGTTTGAGCGGAGATGAGGGGGTTCATGTTTTTCTCCTTGCCGGCGAGATCTTGACGTCTTTTCTTGAACGTGCTTTTCGTCTGCGTAACGTGACGTCTTCGTCCTCGCCTGTCTGTTGCTTGGCAAAGTTGACAAACACCTGGACAGGAGGAAAGAAAACTTCATTCAGAATGTGAGCACAGCATTTCTCAACACTTAACGATGATCGTGTCTTTTTTTTTACACTGCATGGGTTAGATTCTGAGCAGGTTATAAGCATTGTTAAGCTCATTCTGTAACACTATACATGCCCTGCAGATGATGAGTCTTATATAAGCCAACTTCTTATTAGAACATCTTTAGCTCCTTATTTTCTAAAATTTCAAAAGAAGTAAAAAAAGAACTAAATCAATTTAAAAAAACTACAATGCTTTCCTGCTGAACAGTAAGCAACATCCCAAATCTGTGTGGCAAAAGTATACGGTCTAAAGTGTATTATATCAGGTGACTTTAAAATCAGTATTTCCATTTATTGTTACAATTTCCTGGATTCAAGACAAACGGCTGTGTTTCTCTGAAATAACGACATCATCTTTTGTTTTCCTGCTCACCTGGTCCAGTGTTGTCTGGGAAACAGAGTAGTCTTCGATGTTGAGCCTGTCTTTATTGGCCACCACCAGCTGAAAGATCCTGGCCAGGGAGGACGAGGCGATTTCGTACTGCAGGGTGTTGTAGTGTTTCTCCCGCTGAACGCAGCCGGGGAAAGAGTTCTCCATGAAGCTCTCCACGGGCTCCAGCTCCGGGGACGAGCCTGCTTTAGCTGCCTTGATTTTCATGGTCACTACGTAGCCATCACCAAATCTGGATCAGGGGGATCAAAATAGAACACAAATAAAACACATTAAATATTACACATCCCTCCTAATGTAGTATTAATGTTTGTGGTTATTAAACTCAAATTTAAAAATAACAATAAAACAATAAATTCAAGGCACATTTTAAAACCATTTATGTTGACTCATGAGGAAATTGAAGTTTTAACCAATTCTTGAATCTTGTGCAATACCATGAAATGTCACACTCAGTGTATGTTTTGTGAATGACTGTCAGCTACCACCTCACCAAATTTTATCAAAGCATCTATAAAACAAAACATCTTGTAGTTATGAGTGCTGGCGGAGGCTAACTCTTCCAGCCCGGGTCACGGGTCAACTGAGAAAATGAAACGAAATGGTTTATTGGCAGGCGTATAGCCATTTTTGTGTTTTCTAAGGCCAACATTAGAGTTGATATGAAATGTTTTCGTAACACTCAAAACAGTTAAAATTACAAGCAGTTGAAGATAAAACAATGAAAGTGAAAATAAAATTGGTTTAGAAATTTGGCAAGTCAGAGATGTCAAAATAATATTAGTGGTAAATAATGGCATAATGTGTTATTTTTGTTTTTGTTGTTTTATTATCACTACTTTTATTATTACATAGGGTTCTGTATGTTGTATTCATGATTAAATGCARCAAAATAAACCTTTTCAAAGGCAACAGATCTTTGGAAAACTTGGGATATTTACAAAATGACTTTAATTGCTGTATGTTCGGCCCCTCAGCTGTTGGCCTGCAGTAACTGTGGCCCCCAAGAGCAATTTAGTTGAATAGCCCTGGGTTAGGGTTAGTTGGTCAATGTAAAGTCCCAATGAGGATAGAAGAACAAACGTGTGTGTGTGTGGGTGGGGGTTGGCTTTGGTGACATTTGGGGGCAATTTTAAGACAAAATGCCTACATTTGGGG
>NW_013952444.1:1559231-1564984 GCF_001266775.1 Austrofundulus limnaeus
GTGTGTGTGTGTGTGTGTGTGTAGTCATACTTGTATTTGAGATGCTGGATGGTCCCGAGACATTTGAAGGTCCCATTGACCATGATGGCCAGTCGAGTGCACAGAGCCTCACACTCCTCCATACTGGTGGAACAACATTAATCCATCTTTATTTTTACTGCTACTTTATGATTTCTTTGACCAATCACTTCACAAACTTAAAAAGATTTAAAAAAATCAAGATAATAACACATTCATGATTTGATTAATCGTTGTTAGCAGAAGATGTGACTCGTGAACGTGTTGCTATGATTCAAACCTGTGTGACGTCAGCACCACGGCCCTGCCGTCCTGGATGATACTCATGATGGCCTTCCACAGGAAGCGCCGAGAGTGAGGGTCCATCCCCGTCGTGGGCTCATCCTAAAGACGGGCATTCCCAAAAACAAAAGACAAACTTGACTTCCTGAGCACACAGTTCCACGCAAACAGAGACCGAGTCCTTATCTCCATCAGCATATGGCAAAAATCACAGATTTCTGCCAACTTGAATGGAGCGGCTCAGATTCTTGCCAAAATATAGGACACTGGAGGCCAGGCCTGACTGCACCCATATGGCTTCCCATCTGGTTCCACAGACCATTTCATTGATAAATCCCAGCACAAAATCTAAAACTCAAACAATGGGCCCCAGAGCTTGTTGTCATTGGCTGACTCACCAGGAGCACCAGGGCTGGGCAGCCAATCATGGCGATGGCTGTAGAGAGTTTGCGTTTGTTGCCTCCGCTGTACGTCCCTGCACAGCAGCCGGCATATTCTGTCAGACCCAGCTTCTGGATGCCCCACTCTGCCACCTGCACAAAGAAGAGGAGTTTTACTTAGTGGCCACTTCAGAGCACTGATGACTGACACTTTATGTTAAAGGCAAGAAAGCATTAGCAACACAAAGAAAAAGATGCACCAAACAACGTTAACAAAAGGGAAGTGTCTGTCATTTGTGCAGCAGAGTATAACATCCTCTGCCGGTTCGATATGTAAAGCAGATGGAGTCCTGCTCACTCTGGGGATCTCTGACTCGGGTACCCCTCTGAGCCGAGCGTAAAGGTAGAGATGCTCCCTGCCGGTAAGGAGCTCATCAATGGCATCAAACTGGGGGCAGTAGCCCATGTTTTGGTGCACGTCGAGGATCTCTGTCAGGATGCTGTGAAATAAGACAGAAAAGGTTTCTCAGTGCGTGAACACAAATAACAAAGCAGGAGAAAGACATCAGATTTGTTTCAGTGGGTTCAGATCTGAGATGTTTATTAAAATGTGCTAAGATGAAGCCTCTTTGGGGAAAAAAACATAAAAAAGCACAAAAGACAAAACTTTATTATTAGTGAAACAATCTTTTGAATTGTGATGCAAGCATGAAAATTGGCGTGGTTGCTTTTTAAGATTTACTTTTTGTAGAAAATAAAACTGACCACGCAAAAAAATCTGAGACAACGGACATTTTTTTCAAGATGGCTTCCCGGCCATTATTGGAATGGGATATTTTATGTAACTTTTAGTATTTTTGTCCATTTATCAAAATCAAGTTATCTTTTTAAACATTTGCAAACATGCAGATTTCAAAAATTAACCTTAAATAATGAATCATTTTAAGATTATTTTTAAGAAAAAACGCGTATTATTTGTTAAAAAATGGACACTCATGCAAAAAGTGAAGAATAACAAAGGAATGGATGTTTCATTGTCTATTGTTTTAATTACCAGATCTTAATAAAGTTTAAACAACATGGTTATATTATAAAATAATTCTGTGAGATCAATCATTACAACCTTACTGAAACTACTGTACAAATGTCATGTAAATCAGCACATATTAGATGTAATAGTGGTAAAAGACTCAATCATTATGTTACTAATATGGTTCATTAATTACTGTAACAACAATCATATATGTCTTTCAGCCATTAACACACTAAAACCACATAAAATCTGTAAAACTGACTGAGGTATAGCTATTTTTGAGTTTTCTAAGGTTGGTTGGCTCCAAAAGTTAATCCGTTGTTGAGGTAGATTATTTTTTTCTGAAAGCTTTATTAAAATATACACACACACATGTATATTTTCCACTTTTGCCTTTCTAAAGCAAGCGATCATTTTTGTGATGTTAAAAGCCTAACATCCTATCAAACTCTTTTCTATTTAAAGTCTGAGAGTTTAGGTTCATAGTCAGATAGCGTTATCACATGATGTCAGTCTGACCTTCCTCTGCTCACGCTCTCTAACTCATTGAGCTGTTTCCAGCAGCCACCATCTGGAACTGTGTGATAGATGAGTCGCAGCAAACATTTGTTTCAAACATACATCTGTGGCTGCGTGCAGCTCTGAATGGGGCTTTATGTTGTGCTATCTAAACACAGAGAAAACTGTTTTTCGTACCTGTAGCCAGCCACAGTAGCTTCTCCATAGCTGACATCAGCATCACCTGTGAGCATTTTAAATGTTGTCGTCTTTCCAGCCCCATTTACTCCCAGAAGACCAAAGCACTTAACAGAAAAAAACATATACATATTATTGAAAGGACATATAAAACAAATACAATCATATGTATGTAGCATGACTACTGATATCAAGAACTGCAAACATTCTCAGAAGAAATATTATGTGCATGTATAATTTAACTGTTGCTTTATCTGAAAGACAAAACAAGACTGGTGCTAGTTTCAAGTTAACCCTCCGACTGAATCAGTCGGAGGGTTAAGTCAAGCAAAAAGCAAAAAGACAGAACTTGTGTCGAACAGAGAAGAGAGAAGCAGATCTTAGCAGAAGTGAACTCGGTGACTTCACCTCTCCTGCAGGGACTCCCACACAAATCCGGTCTACAGCTGCCCTCTCTCTGCCCACGTACGTCTGTGCAGAGAAGGCAGAGAAACAACAACAACAACTCGCTTTATTAGAAAAGTAACACGAAAAAAATGACAAAAATTTAAAGATGCAAAAAAACAAATTAAAAAAACACTCCAAAAAAATCAGACTAATCAGCAAGTGTACTCATGATTTTTTTATTCTAATATGCTGCAATTTAATACTGTTTCTGTGAATTAATAAACAAAAAAGAAATTGTTAAATAGCAACAAAACTAACAACTGGAAGAGGAACAAAATAGTATTTCAAAATATACAAAGTAGGCACTTTGATAAATGTATTGTCCTACTCAGACAGGGGTCATTGATACCAGGTGAGTTTCAGTCACTCCTTTAAATATAGTTATAGTTTGTTTTCTGCTTTAGTTTGAAAAACTGTCACTGTATTTTGGTGCTCTCTATGTCTGCGGGGCTCCACGATTATTTTATGGTGTTAAGCTCAAAATGCGGGACTTACTTTGTAATTTTCAACATTTGATGAGCTCTAAATCCTGAATGGGTGGTCCAACTTTAAAAAACTAAACTGTTTTAGAATCAGTGTGTAAAGCCTTTCAAGTAAAAAGACTAACACTGAAAGAGGTCATTACATATCCAGTACATAACAGGTGATGGGTACCAGATAAGTATCACGTATATTCCAGATAAACTCTGGTTAAGCACTAGGTATTGTTTCAGGATAAAGTATTATTTAAAATTGTGAAATCCTGTGTTTGCAGACAGGCCTGATCCTTACCTTAGAGAGATCTCTGATCTGCAGAATGTCCGTCTTGCTCCCTCCGTTGTAAATCCTCTGCCTCTCCGCTGCCACATCATCATCCTCATCTTCCACTGAAACCTGTTTGTAGTCCGATAACCTGAGAAAAACAAGAGTACACACATCTGCAGACATGCTTCAAGTGAAACAGATGTGCACCATATCAACTTTTCCTAATTCTGGTGATGCTAGAAAAAATTAGCACCAATAATTGCTGCGTTTAGTTAATGACGATTAATAGATGAAATCTGCACTTGCATGTTTTTGACTCTTAAATCATACTTACAAAGTATCAGTCAAACTAACTTCATTTTAACATATTATCTAAGCTGTGGATTAAAACCCACCTTTTCCACAATGTGAAGTGGCAGCAGATCTTTAGTAAAACAATATGTCATGGACTCACATGCGCACTTGACAAAAATATGTCTTCCTGTGGTATTAGGTGCAGTAAATGCAAGGTGATACGATTTTGCCCAACACTATATCATACTTTAATTTATCTGGTGTGTTCAAGCTGGGACCTTACCAATGGTCCAAGAAGAATCGATACTGGATCAGGAGATTGAGAATGAAGTACACAAAACCTTCCACCGCCATGAAAGCAATGTTTTTCCCCACAAAGTCCCACCGGAAAGGGTCCATTGTGTACTCTTCACCTGGAAGAAACAAAGTGTGGATTCACAAAATACACAAAAAGGATAAAAGTTGACTGCTACAAAACCAATTGGACATGATCCGGCTGTTCACAACAACAATCTTGTCAAACCCAAATAGAAATTGCGGCGCACGGTGCTTACCGAACCTGGCGTAAACATCGGTGACGGCCTGATTCATGGCCATGTCGATGAGGCCGCGGCCCAGGCAGAAGTGAGGGAACACCAGCAGGCATTTCTTCAGCCACTCATTGAACGTCAGCAGAGACTGCCAACACGACAAATTCATGTTACAACACAGAAACACCAGTGAATATCTGACAAAACGTGGTTTTGTGGACATGTTTGTCCTTTTGTAAGAACTGGGTTCCTACAAGGTGAACTGATAATAAAACAAACGCCTGTGGAAATGTCAGCATCGAAACAGAATGGCTCCATCCACCCGCAGAGCTTCACTCATGACTCATTCGTTGTGGGGGGAAAAATGGAGCGCAGATGTTCAGCGGAGAGAACCATCTGGTTAAGAACCATCTCTATTTCTCTACAGAACCGATCACGATGAGAGCCGCATCTGCGTCCTTTTCCCCAAATCCGTTTTTTATTTCATTTTCCTTCGAACGCTCGATGGAAAACTCTTTTTCTCTACTGTCCGTGTTTCTACTGTTTTCCCTCTGCCTGGGCTGCTTGATTCTGTTTTTTCCCCTCTCCTTGGCTTAAGCCTCTCATCAGACCTTATGCTGCTCCAGATGCAGCTCATTAATAAACAGTCTGTGTTTGCCGCCTCTATGCAGATATGATCAGATCAGCAACATTTTGGCACGCCTCGGTAGGAAAACAGCAGCGGTAAATAATAACATCATTAATGAATTCTCTTCATCTTTCGTTCATTTACACTTATAGATTCTATGCTTCCACTTGTACTCTATTCTCAGCCACTTTATTATCTTCAAAAGACGGGTTTTCTTACTTTCTTGTGAAAAAAACAGTGTATTTCTGCATAATTACATTAGCTTAAGTTCAAACTTAATTTACATTTTTTTCCCTGCCAGTGTTGTTGTTTTTTCTCACTTGTTTGCCCTTCAGCTCTTAAAGCAGACTGTGAACCACATTTATATTAATCTATTTAAGATTTTTAGTACATGAAGGCAGCCAGACGTTCAGAAAACAAAGTGTGCTTAAAACTCTTTTGACCTTTTAGTAATAAAAAATATACACTGGCATTCATTTATACATTAGCTATGGGCTAAAAGTATACTTATAATATAACAGATCTGCACTCTCATTTGACAAATAAAAAAATGATGAATGGTTAATTAAATTATTCAAAGTGCTCAGTTTTATAGTGTTATGTCACGGCACCGTTGTGCTGCTTTCAAGTGCTCAAAGATATTGTAAAATAAAGATGCGTATATATACTGTATATATACTGTATATATACTGTATATATAC
>NW_013952444.1:1565214-1567881 GCF_001266775.1 Austrofundulus limnaeus
ATGTGTATGTATATATATATATATATATATACACACACACACACACATGTATACCTTTCAGCAAGGCTATAATCATCATAATTACAGATATGCATTTTTGTTGCTCTGTTTTTATCTCTGTTTCTGTAGGTGTACAGCCAAGATGTCGGGTGTGTTGTCTTGTGGTTTCTTTATATATATATATACACACATATCTTCTAATCTCTCTTTCACTCTTTTCTATTACATTTCACTATTCTCTTACTTTTTCTTCTTTAAAAAAAGGCCACTGATGATGAAAAAGCTAAGATACTAATATTCAGATATTCAGTTCTGCTTTCTACTGAAGTGGCAAAAAAAAAGAAAAAAAGAAAGAAAAAATTATTGCTAAATGTCAGAGTCTGACATGACTTTGATTCGAGGGTTTGAATGTGCATTTGATTTCTTTACTACACATAATAAAAACGTCCTGTTTGAAATGATTATCTATAATAAGCCGAAAGTATTTAGATTAAAAAAATATGTTTGATTCTTTGCCTGGGCTGATCCTTTTAGTTGCTATGTTTCTTTTTCAACATGTGATTACCCGATTGTTTTCAAAAAGTTCCAGAATGAAGGTGATGGCGCTGCTGTTGATGCCGATGAAGAGGTTGATGCAGGACAGGGACACGTAGGCAGTGCTCGGGATACTGAAGATGTAGGACATGGGGTACATCATGGGTGTCACAGACCACCTGAAGGAAGGAGAACTGATGTCAACTTATTTTTATGTTTTCAGTCTGAAATCTGTTTACTCTTTTCGCTTTTTAAATGAATCTAACTGCAGTCATTTACCCGTACAGAAGCAGCAGAGCTATTAGTGCTGGCAGGTTAGTTTGAGATGTGTAACATTTCTTATCAAAAGCCATGAAAATACCAACCACCATGGCAGTGCTGACAGAATAGTTTATCTGTCGGCGGGGAAACACAGATAGAATACTAATGTTATTTTAAAAGAATGTTACAAATTAATTTCCATAAAACTTTGTTTCTGAATATTCAACTCAAATGCCAGATTTTTTAAAAAATCCTCACTTACCATGTCCCAGAAGAAGTTGGTCACCCAGTAAACCAGTGGACTGACCCCACTGACAAACTGCAGGTGTTTGGCTTTGGTCGCTCGCTCCTGAATGAGGTAGAGGACAAAGCTGGCAGGGATGAAGGACATGGCAAAAATAACACAGATTGCCACCACGGCATCGACGGACGTGGTCAACCTAAAGACAGACGCAAATTAGTTTAGTCTAGTCTGGATGACTTGACTTAAGTTGGAAGAAGCACCCTTTGTGTGTGCAGAAGTTCAGACTATAGGCTTGGGCAGTATGACGATATGTTGTAATACAGCAGTATTAAGCTATGGTGACGGTATATAAAAATTATGATGTCATTAATCACATGTTGTGATGCACCAAATTTCCCCAAGGTTGAAGACTGGGACGTAAACATTCCAGGCTCTTTCAGAAGATGTCCCACAATCTTCCTGACGTGGGTTCTGATCACTTTGGCTCATTTGGAAGACAAAGACTGGGGTGGGGGGTGGGGGGGTGGGGGCAGAGACACTCTCAACTGTCACGCCCCCTGATCGAGGTTAAAAAATTAATTAAAAAAAACTCCTTAAAATGTAGGCTGGTGTAGTGACAGGCAGCTTCGGGACCACCTAGCCGTGGGTTTCTTCAGACAATCAAATAGTTGGAGTCCTTTTTGAATTCGGTGATTACTTACTTACTTACTTATTTACTGACTTACTTACAGACTTATTTACTTACTGACTTACGAACTGACTTCCTGACTTACTGACTTACATACTGACTTAATGACTTAATTACTAACTTACTTACTTATTTACTGACTTACTTACAGACTTATTTACTTACTGACTTACGAACTGACTTCCTGACTTACTGACTTAAATACTGACTTACTGACTTAATTACTAACTTACTTACTTATTTACTGACTTACTTACAGACTTACTTACTTACTGACTTACTATCTGACTTACTGACTTACTTACTTTCTGACTTGCTTACTGACTTACTTACTGACTTACTTTCTGACTTACTGACTTACTTACTTACTGACTTACTTACTTACTTACTGACTTACTTACTGACTTACTTACTGACTTACTTACTGACATACTGACTTACTTACTGACTTACTTACTGACTTACTGACTTACTTACTGACTTACTTACTGACTTACTGACTTACTTACTGACTTACTTACTGACTTACTGACTTACTTACTGACTTACTTTCTGACTTACTTTCTGACTTACTGACTTACTTACTTTCTACTTACTTACTTACTGACTTACTTACTAACTGACTTACTTACTTACTTACTGACTTACTGACTTACATTCAGACTTACTGACTTACCTTCTGACTTACTGACTTACTTACTTTCTGACTTACTGACTTCCTGACTTACTTACTAACTTACTTACTGGTTTACTTACTGACTTACTTACTTACTGACTTACTGACTTCCTGACTTACTTTCTGACTTACTGACTTACTGACTTACTGACTTACTGACTTACTTTCTGACTTACTGACTTACTGACTTACTTTCTGACTTACTGACTTACTGACTTACTTTCTGACTTACTGACTTACTGACTTACTGACTTACTTACTTAC
>NW_013952444.1:1567891-1593260 GCF_001266775.1 Austrofundulus limnaeus
ACTTACTTACTTACTTACTTACTTACTTACTTACTTACTTACTTACTTACTTACTTACTGACTTCCTGACTTACTTACTTACTGACTTACTTAATGACTTACTGACTTACTTACTTAATGACTTACTTGCTTACTTACTTATTCATCCAATACAACCAAGTTCCTTGCTGCAGATGAGAAGCAAGTCTACAAACTTTATCGGCACAAAGACTGACTGAAAGCATGCAGCAGCGTGGAAATGACCACGGTAAGAGTCAGATTATGTTAAAACTTAAACCTTAAAAAAAACTTGACCGTATTTTGATCTGTTTGACATAAGAGGCAAAGCCATTATGTGACAGCAAAGCAGCTGTAATACTGCATAGCACATTATTTCCTAAAGGTTATACAGCTGTAAAATGATCATTATCACTCAGCTCTATATTTCAGACATGAGCAAATGTGACAAACTAAGAACTGCTGTCACAGCTACTTAGGCAATAATTTGATTTTTTAGGCTCTCATTAATTAATATTATAGACTAAATAAAATTCCAGACATCATGCCTTCTTGTATCTCACAAAGAAGCAAAAAAAATAAATCCTGTCCTGGTTGAACTGTTTTCTGAATTTCTACGTCAAACCCAAAAGCACAAACCATAGAGAAGGGTACACCATTACTCACACGGTGACTTCTGAAAGCTGCTCCTTTGTCAGATTCAGTGGGTGGTTGATGGCGGTGATCCCAAACTCAACAGGTCTGGCAGACGGAGGAAGGTGGGCTCGCAGGATTGCATTATTTGCCACATTCATGAAGGCTACCATGGAGTGCCAGCCTTTGTTATTATACCATACCTGACAACAGAAAGGTTCAATGAATTCTTTTAATCTGTAGCTAAACCTGACATCCATGCGAGATCTGCCCAAAAAACTCACCTTTACATTAAACTCACTCTCCATGTATCGCAAAAATGTACCAAACTCCCTCAGTGTAAGTCTGCTGAAGTGACCCTGTGAACAAATAGCATTAATAAAAACGCTCTAAAATCTGCACCAAATAATCCAAAAGCAGAATTACCCCTGTTATGTTGAGCATTCGTCCCAGTTGATAGAAAACACTCTGGACGTCTTGAAGGTTCAGGTCCAGGACAGGAAGTTGTCCACCAACCGAGAGACCACCGTACCTGATAACAGGGGAGTTTTACTCTCAGTGTGATCCTTTCACACATACAGTTACAGAAAACAGGAGAAACTAAACTGTTACCTTTGTTCGTTCACCCAGTATTTACTCTTCAAACTGTGAAATCAAAAGCATAACAGGTGAATAAGAAAACGTAGGAACAAAATTTCAACCATGTAAGAAACTTTAAATGGATTTGATTCACACTAATTTGTGTTTTTTCCTTCCTGTCCACCGGATTTGAACATCAATGTAAACAATGTTCCAACCTGCCTGGTTCTGATGAGGCTGGGATAAGTTTTGACCAGAAAGTCCGAGATGTTCCGGTCAGTCAGATCCAGCATGATGTCTCCCGTGGCCTCCACTCGCTGCCGGGGGGGCAGGCCCCCAGCGCCGATGGGACAGATGGGCATCATGGTGAGCTTCTTATCGGTGCTGCACTGGCAGGAAGGTGACGGGTTCCGCTGGTTCCACTCAGGACTCTGTAGGATGTTCAGGACCACAGAGGAGACGTCGGGCTGCTCCCACTCTGAGATGCTGGCGTTGCAGGGCATCCTGGAGCAAAAAGAAAATCAAAAAAACAACCCTTTCTCAGTTGACATGTTTCGATTGCGCCACTTTCTCGTGCATAGTGCAGAATTATCAATGTTTTGTGGAAACCAGAAAAGAAGGACAGCTATGGTTTCAACGCTCACCCTAACGGTTCTCCCTCCATGCATCGTGTGCCCAGGCCGGGCCAGGTTAACAACCGATCTATGAAGTGTTTCATTCTGGGGTCAGCTGGATGCTCGTTGCTAAAAATGATTTTTAAAAAAAAAGAAAATTAGATCCAGGTTGAACAAGCTGAAAAGTATTAAAAACCATAGAACCAGAATGACTGTAGTATTTGTTTGATGGTCCGACCTGAAGAAGGTGAACTGCTGCCCGTACATCCACGGGGTCAGAGTCAGGCTGGGGTATTCTCCAAACGGAGGAACAATCAGGGTGAAGATCAGAGATATGAAGACAAAACTGGCAGGAAGGACAATCTGAAACCACACAGTCACAACTTAAAATGGGAAAAAATATTTAAAAGTTTTAGGCAAAAATGAACAAAAGTCTGGTTTGCAACACCTCAGAAACTTCAGGATTAGAACTATACTTAGCACAAAAATTAAGTGTGTTTGGTAGATTATTTCTCTGTTCTAACAATGACTCTTGGTAATAAATCTTATAGCAGCACCTGGAGGTACCAGAAGCTCAAAACAAGAGTCAATAACAGCAAAATAAGCAGTTTGGCAGAAAAGATTCGGCAATGTTTTCATGTACGCAACTGACATACATCCAACTCTACGGCTCATCCCACAAACGCATGTTCCTTACAAATGTGGCACCATTTAAGACTTTCCAACAATATAAGATTTATTGTCAAAAAGCATTGTTATAACAAAGAAATAACCAACCAAGCACAAATTTACTTGCTTTTTTGTGCTGAGTTTATGTTTTGAACCTATGTGTCTTGTGGTACTACACCGCTTGTTATTGGTTTTAAAGCTGGTACCTGTGCCAGGAAGTCCTTCTGGCTCCTCATGGAGTGGTGGAATCTCTTCACCAGCAGAGCGTGGAACTGCTTCAGGGTCAGAGCGACACCTTTCACCTGCCTGGAGGCTTTTCCTGCACTGCTGTCAGGTGTGTGGTTCACGCCGTTTTGTTCTGTGAACAATAAGTACATACGGTGAGTGTGTGGGGGGGAAACAGAGTGTCCAGACAGAAACTTATAGCTGCCTTTAGCTGACTCGCTCATATCTGTCTGTTAAACCTCACATAAAAAGGAAAAACAACTTCAATTAATGAGATTTCCTCTGAATAAAGCAGATCTGCTCGATTCAAAAAGAGTGAAAGAAAATATTGTCTGAGTTCTGTTCAGTGACTCTTTCCTTTCTGACCTTCGTCTCCTCCTACACCAACTCTGCTGCCATTCTGTCTTCCCTGTAACATCCACTGCTCTGAAGGGAGGAGAAAACACAACACACACTACAGGGTTAGAACCACAGCACGTGCACAGGCTACAAGCTAGCTTTATGTGTCGATTATGGGCTGCACAATGATCAGTGTGAGGATTAGCGTAACATTAGAAGGAGCGAGCTTATGTCCAGGAAAAGGCCAAGCTGAATATCAGTGGTGGCATTTACCAGCAGTGGTGGCATTATTTGCTGCTTCTCCTTCTGCTGTGACCTTTAGGAATATCTGTTGGAAAAAAAAGAATAAAAATCTTCCTTAAACTTTGAAATTTTACATGTACGGAGCACTCAAAAAACAGATGTAGTAAGTTTAATTTAAAAAAACGCCCCTCAGCCCCGACCAGCGGTGAACCTACCTCCTCCAGTGACGTATCAGAGATGCCGAAGCTGCTCAGCCCCATGTCTGAGAGCGTCTCCTCCAGCTCCCGAAACAGGCTGGCATAGGCTCGATGCTTGAAGCCTTTGTTGGGCAGCAGGTAGGTCAGCTCCTGTCCGATGGTCTCGATCAGCTTCGCTTCAGGGACGTGATGGTGGATGAGTGTGGTGATGCTGTCCACGTCCCCTGGAGAAAGAAGACGTTACAGCTTTGGAAGCAAAGGTTTTCCATAATAATAAAAGGAAGAAAATGAGAGAGAAAAAAAACACTTGAAATGATTCAGGTGCTGAGATTCAGGAGTAAATCTGAGCTGGAAAAATCTTTGTGGTCCTGAATCTTAACAACTGTGTCCTCAGGCAGAGGAGGAAAGGAAACGTGGGTCAACATCAACTATTACATTTTAAATTTTGGGGAGGAAAAAAACAGCTTTTGCAACTCAGATAAAAGATTGCAGTAATGGGGATTCAAACAGGTGCAGATTAACTAATTTATCCTGACAGGTGTGTCAGGACAGGACAGGACAGGACAGGACAGGACAGGACAGGACAGGACAGGACAGGACAGGACAGGACAGGACAGGACAGGACAGGACAGGACAGGACAGGTCAGGACAGGACAGGACAGAATAGCAGTGAACAAATTATTTAGAAATTTTATGTCGATTAAATTTAATTTTCTTTTTTAAATCATTTAGCTTTTTCAACGCAAACTGGAAAGTATAAAAAAACTTTTCACTTTCCCATTTTTTTCTATAATATGTGACTCATCACATCGGAACGAGGATTAAGTCCAAAAGTAGAAGGTAGAGAAATTATAGGCAGGATTTTGATTTAAACGTGTGCAAAAATTGCATTTTGTCAAAATATAATGAATTCATGCCTTATCAGCATGTCATTTGAATGAACTGTCTGAAATATAATCCCAAAAAAATTTTTTGAAGGATTTTTTTGAGCAGTAACAACAAAGAAAAAAAACAGATTTTGAGGAAAAATGTCTTAAAAGTTGGAATTTTTCTCTGTGAGCTAGAAAGGTTTTTGTTTCTTTCCAAGTGGGTAATCTTAATCTACAAATACTGTTTGAGGTTTCCTCTTTATATTAACATCAAAAATTACTAAATTAATTTACATATTATTAGGATTCAGACCAAACTGTAATGTATTATTGTAACCAAGAAGACTAATTAAGTCAGCTGAGTCAGATGAGCTCATGATACCAGAAGGATCCAGCTCAAAATGTAGATTTTTAAAGCAGGAATCTGAAAATGTATTTAGGTCCTTTTGACCAAATTTGACTTAATCCTCATTTTAATATGATGGGTCACATATGTACATTTCAAGATGTAATCCATCCACATTTCATTGTTTTTAAGGCACAGCTGCCATCCTTTATTTTTATTCATTCTTAGCTAAAACGTAACAATTAAATAACAATTTGGTTAAGATTTCATCTTTATTCTTTTTCTATACAATTAAACTTTAATCCTTTTACTAGATAAACGGGTAACGCTTTCTTTTACGGTACCTTTATTACCCTTATTACCATGTAATTGCAAGGTAATAAAAATGTAACTAAATTGTAATTACTACCTTATTACCATGTAATTACGTGTAATTAGGATACAAAATAAAAACTACTGAGTAAAACTACCTTTAATGGGTAACTACAATCAAATTACTATTCAATAGTAACTCAACACTGTTTACAACCAAAATAATGCAACTAAATCTTGGAGTTAGTGGTTAATTGCAATAAAGTATAACTTTAAAATTGTCCAAATTACCTACTACTTATTTAGGTGTTGTAATACATTACCAGGCAAGTGCTACATTACTGCAGACAATTCATTACATAGTAAAATTGCACCCTAATTACCATGTCATTACATGGTAATAAGGTAGTAATTACATTTTAATTATTTTTATTAATTTGTAATTACATAGTAATAAGGGTACCGTTAAAGAAAGCATTACCGATAAACGCAAACCAAAAGTAAGCAAAAATACACACTAAATGAAAGTTTTGATCTAAATAATAATTTAGTTTTCAGTGAGACGACCAGAGACAACCTGAGAGCTGCAGAAGGAGTTGCTTTTCGACTTTCAGCACAAAGATAGGAAGTGAGCTCAGCAGACGTCCACCTACCATCCAGAACCCTGTCCAGCTGCTGCAGCTGGTTCTGAGACTGATCTTTGTATTTGGTGCAGATGGAGCAGGAACACGAGCAGTCTGAGGCGCAGTCGCATTCGTTCTGGACGGGAAACACAAGACGCTTTTTTGCTTTTTTGACACAAACTGCAGGAAAATAAAAACTTCTCCGGCAAATAAACCTCACAGCTTGGTTTTGTTTCATTTTATTTTACATTTATTTTATTTTTTGGTCCCATCTCTCCGTTCACCTCTCTCTTCCTGAGGTCCTTCATGCGGCGAACGAGCGTCAGATAGAAACCGACGCCGAAGCAGTTCTTGAGGAAGAGCGGGGAGCCGCAGCAGTACAGCTGTCCTTTGGAGATGATGGCGATGCGGTCGCTCAGCAGGTCGGCCTCGTCCATGTGGTGCGTGGACAGAATCACCGTGCGCCCTGGACAAGGATGACGCTTTTTATTAAAAACCACCCGTGTTAGAATAAAAACTCTGCTCGTTCACAAAGTTTTATACAACAACAGTTTTCTGTAGTTGATTAATTTTGATTTGATCAGATCTCTGCTTTATTTTGCTAATTCTGGACTCAAACGTCACGTTTTATAAGAACGATTTGATACGGTAAAACCTGAACCACGACTTTGCTGCGGAAGCATCTTTTACCAGTTCTGTATTTCAGCAGGAGGTCCCAAATGGATCTTCTAGAATACGGATCCACGCCCGAGGTCGGTTCATCCAGAATGACGACCTTCGCCCCGCCCACAAACGCCATGGCCACAGAGAGTTTCCTCTGCATGCCACCTGTGAGGCGCAGGAACACACGTGTTGGAATAAAACCGGGGCAAGTGACCCGTCTCCGCACACGCAAGGACGAGTTGGTTGACCTGAGAGGTTCTGAGCCTCCTCGTCTCTCTTGTGAGGCAGGCCCAGGTCCAGCAGCATGCTCTCCACCTCTAGCTCCGCCTCCTCTTGAGTCCGACCCTTCAGCAGCGAGTAGAACAGGATGTGCTCTTCCACCGTGAGGCTGGAAAACAATGGCAGCAGAAAAAACAAAAAAACAAAGTGTTAGTTCTGGTCCTTGTGCGAAATTTGTTTGTTTTTGTTGTTTTTGTCTAACTTAATGGATTTGAACTCACTGGTTGAAGAGAATGTTGTGCTGCGGACACATCCCCATGGACGTGCGGATGACGTCAATGTCTGTTTTAATGTTTTTCCCATTGATGAAGGCGGTGCCAGATGTGGGGGGGTACAGACCTGTCAAGATAGATCTGGACAAAAATGTATTTTTATTTTAAAAAGAGGTTTAAAATATAAGGTTGTTTTTAAGGGAGATCCTGATAAACCTGTTGGATAAAAGCTGTGCAGATATAAAATACTGAATATTAATTTTTTTACGGTGCTTACAGAGTTGTCGTTTTCCCCGCTCCGTTGTGCCCTAAAAAGGACGTGATCTGATTCTCGTAGAAGTTGATGCTGAGGCAGTTCACCGCTGGACGAGCACTTCTGTCAAACACTTTCACCAGATTCTGAATCTGAACCCCCAGAACCAGGTCCACAGGGTCGGGCTCAAAGAACAACTGGCCTGCAGTAAAAAAGAGGAACATGTGGATTTTTATTCTATAACACAAATTATTTATATTTATTAAAAATGATTATTTAGAATTCTATTTAAATTATACACTGCAAAATATATCCACCTAACCAAGTTTTAAAATCTTATATCCAGCCAAAAAGTCTTTTTGATCTTGTTTTGAGACTGATTTACTAAACAAGAACTGATTGTGTAAGAATAACGGAGTAAGAAAATTTTACTTGGTAAGATTCTTGAAATAAGAAAAAAAATTGTCAAATCAAGTATTTCAAGAATCTTACCAAGTAAAATTTTCTTACTCCATTGGCAGAAATTTTGACTTAATTTGAGTCAAAATTTCAGGCTAAATAGACAATCTTACACATTCTGAAAACAAGATTATTATTCTTACACAATCAGTTCTTGTTTAGTAAATCAGTCTCAAAACAAGATCAAAAAGACTTTTTGGCTGGATATAAGATTTTAAAACTTGGTTTGGTGGACAGTTTTTGCAGTGTAGTTTCACCAAGAAAAGTTTCTGATAAAAAAAGTATTTGCTAAACTTGGACTTTTTGTTTTATCTTTATAAGCTGAATATTTTCCACCTACATTTCTTTTTTAACAAAACCAACATTTTCAGTTTGACCTCGACAGCAGCTCCAGCTTCATATATATTTCACCGCCTGTAATGACTGATAAAACTGCAGCAGCACAGACTTGAAGGGTTTTTCTCTGGCTGACGCTGTTTCAAAAAGCATTGGTGCCACTTTATTTTAGAAGTCTGCGCAGTGTTTCCATGATCCACACACACACACACATATTTGGAAAGGTGAAGTGCTCAAAATGTGAAAATAGAGCTCTAAAGACACGCCCGATGCTAAGAAAGCTGCAGCAGAAAGAACAAGCAAACAGTGCATAAATTATCTTTATAAATAGTTGTGCAGGAACAGTATGGTTACTGTACCAATTCTGATGTTGTTGCAAAAAAAGAATCTGTTTTTTAATAAAGCTTACCTTGGTTTAAATAGAAAATAATTAGACACAAATAAGTAAATAAATGCACATTCCTCTATTAGTTCCTCTTTCCTCTCAGGTATGTTGTTTCACAAGCACAAAGGGCTCTTAATTACTCATTTAAAATATACAAGTGCTTCTAAATTCCATCTGAAATTATCAAGCTAGTATCTGATTATACATATAAATACTGATTTTTGTATACGTATATAGCTTGAAATAAAAGTATAAGCTTGAGCACTTGACATTTCAATGAAAATATTGTTGCTTCTGATTCTGTTTTTCTTTTTTAAACTGAACTAAACAGAACCAGAACACTCTCACTCCTGCTTCAAATAAGTCAAGATTTCAAACTGACTGCTCCTGTCTGACTAAGCCATCTCAAATAATGAATTATGTATTCATTTATTATTATTCCCAGTCACTAATATGAGTTTAACTCTTTCCTGATGATACAGCTGTGATGTAATTCCCTGTTTTACCACTAGATGTCACTAGAGTTATCCTTTCATGCATTTAGAGCTCTTCTCCTTACTTTCTGTTCCAGGATCCTGACCCTCCACTTCCTGGTTTGGACTCTCCTCTTGCAGCTTCAGCAGCTCCTTTTCCCGCTCCAGTTGATCCCTCTTACTTTGGTGTTTGCAGGTTTTCTTGCTGGCCGAACCGTTACAGGCGTACGTCTCTGGCGTAGTTCTGCTCTCAACATCCAACTCCTGGTTCCCTGGTTCTGGTTTCTTGGAATCTAGGAGAGACAAAAAAAGATACAAATTTTAAAAAAAATCAAATGTCTAATTAGGAATGTTAGAGGAGTTGATCTTTTTTATTATTTAAACATTTTATTAGTCCAAGATGACGCATTAAGGCTGAAAGCTCAATATTTGAAAGAGGATCAGGTTTTGCTGACTCTACTTATTTGTCTTTTCTTCAACTACCAGTTCAGTTTGAGCTCCAAGAGTCCACGGGGAAACAAAGAAGATTGCATTTTCTCTGGACTAAACCTGTTTCATGGCTTGTTTTGACCTTTAAAAATACGAGCTGCTCTGTATATTTAGCCCGTAGTACATATTAAACCCAAACTCAAGGGCTCCTCTGTCTGAAAGGACAAATTTGAAGTCATAAAGGTGCTCCTCAAGTCTGTTGACTAACCTTGATCAGACGTTTCTCTTAGTGAAGAGGTTGGTCTCTGCCAATATGAGGGCTGGAGCAGGAAGTAGACCGGCCGGCCGATGCCGTACTGTCCTGTGGAGTTAAGATTTGCTTTTAATGTTCAGTTTCTTTAACACAAAATCGATCACAATTGGAAACGTCGGCGGCAGAAACCTGGGAACACGTTGTCCAGGTACCAGGCCAGGATCGCGTAGAGGACAGCGTCGAACACCATCATGAGGATGGAGGTGAGGAAGGAGTAAGTGTCTTTTTCTAACGGGCTGGTCTGGATGTTGTTCCACTGCAGACCCAAACCCTGCTCCTCGTACCGCGACAGGTACTCGGTCCCGAAGCCAAAGGCCACCGGAGACAGTAAGCTCTAGGAATAACAAAGGCAGAAAGATGTTCAGTTTGTTTATGTTGGTCACTATAATTCAACATTTACTGTATACGTACATTTTATTTAAGATCTGCTTTTTGTTAGAGCTTGGAATAGATGTTGGGAAAGACTGTCAGCTACTACCACACCACACTTTATCTATAAAACAGACTGACAAACAGCCATTTTCATGATGGCTAACGCTAATTAGTTGCAGCAGCCATCTTAACCTCTTCAGCCCCAATGGTTTTCCTCAAAGCTTTATCCTGTGGGCCTATCCCTAACCTAAATAAAATAAAGTACTATAAAATAAAGTACACAAGTAAAAGGTAACATGATTGACTACACAGCTGTGATGTCAGAATGAAGCTCAGAGCTGATTGGCTGATTCTAATCAATCGTGTACCATGTATGGGTGGGACATGAGGGGCTTGCCACACATTTTGGACTCTGGAGAGTCTATAGATGAACCCAGCTGGTCAAAAGTGGTGTCAATCGAAAGAAGACAGTCAACTGAATCGTTTGAACAGTGTATTATGCCAATTCAAAGTCCCTGGTAGCGTAGGTCAGGCTATAAAGAGGCCAGAAATAACCACAAACTGGAAATGTGTCATGAGTGAGTCAGCATTTACAAACTCTACTTAAATAATCTTGGAATCAAAATAAAGCTAACGCTTGGGATATTTCATCAGAAGTGTATCAAATCAACAGAGAAAAAAAATTGCATGTGATAATTTTCCTTTTGCCTGAAGATTGTTTGCATTAAACCTTTTTAAAATTATAATAAATAAGGCTAAAAACTCTTGGAAACAATAAATTCACACGTGAACATCACCTGTGCAAAGATTTAAGCTGCTAAAATAAACTAGAGCAAAGTTACAGAGGATTTAGTAAAGAAATAAGTCAGTGTTTTGAAATATTTTGCAAACAGACACACGTCAATCATAGGATTATCTGCAAAAGGCCGGCGATAGGAAATGACTGAACGTACTGCTGCCAGTTTGATGTTGGTGGTGATGCGGTCCTGCCAGGCGAAACAAAGAATGTGTGGCAGATAGAGGGTGAAGTAGATGATTCCACTGCAGGCGGCTGCCAGGTTGGCCTTGTTGAAGAACACACTCATCAGGAAGCACTGCATGATGGTGGCCACGGTGAAAGTCAGCAGGAAGAAGAAGACGAGGAGCGGGTCGCTGTAATTCAGGACTTTCCCGCCCTGGATAACAGAACATGAGGATGTGACTAATGCTGAAGTGACTTTTATTGTTGTTGAATTGTTTATACACGAGAGGAAGTGAATGCCAGGTTTCAAATGTCTTCCACAAGAGGGAGCTATTACTCCCTACAACACAGCTTTTCACCTTCTTTCCAACCTTGAAATCTGGCTTTTTATTTCTTCGTGTTTTCCTTTTTTTTTTTCCCTCACCATTATGATGGCTGTCAGCAGGGCCGTGCTCGCAGTCATCATGATGAAGCTGTCGATGAACCAGGTGTACCAAATGACCCCGCTGTCGACCCCCATGGCTTTGAGGGTCTCTTTGAGGCGCAGCTCCTTCTCCAGCACGATGCTCTTCACGGTCATGGACACGGAGTAGATCCAGGCCAGCACCATGAACATGGGGAAGCAGCGGTTCAGGGTGATCATAAAGCTGCAGGGAAAGACGTGGGAAAACGAGGAGATATTCACAGAAATCAAAATAAACTGTCCTGAGGTGGGATCGGACCAGCTGAGGAGCCAATTACACCTTGAGCCACATCCACACACAGACAGCCCACGTTAAAAACACACGGGAATAGAAAGGAACTGTGGCACAAACGCTTATAACGGCACATACTCCTGTTTCTGATGGCCTTTACTCACCAGGGGTCAGACATGAAGTAGCTCAAATATGTGTTTTTCTAATCTTAATTACTTCTTTTATGCCCGAGTCTTACACTGATGTCATTTTTCTGTTCAGTCGTGATGAAGTTAAACCTCTCCGGGCACCAAAACACCGTAGGTTGCTTCAGTGCCAATAATTATGCACCTTTTACTGCAGATTTCACTTCCCATTTAGTCTGATTAAACACTACGACGTGTCATTTTTTGTGTTCAACAACATAATATATGCATCGTGTCTTTTTTGGTTTGACAGTAGAAGAGGACCTCCTCTGATATTGTCTTTTTTGCACGTTTTTTTTTTCTGTTTTGACTGAATGTTAAAGGGGCAATATTATGTGTTTCTCAGACATTCATTTAAATACTATACCATAATAAAGTATCTATGTCACCTTTAACTGTTATTAAAATGCTGTTTTATGTTTAAATAGAAAATAAACTTATCTTCTCATCACTTCCTCTTCTAAACGCCTTGAAATTGGCCTCTGTCTCTTTAAAAACCACCTTCTGCTTCTGTCTCGCCCATTTCGGTGCGGGGGGTGTCGCGCTCGTGGGTGCTATGACGCAGTTTACTTGGCATCTGAAAATACATTTCCTCAAAGGTATTTTTAATCTGAAAAGAGCTTCACTGAGTGAGAAGTAATGTTGAGACGTTTAAGTTTCACTTTCACTTTCACCCGAGAGCCTGCAGGAGTCATGGGTGGGGTGTGTGGGGAGTGGGGGAGGGGAATGTGCTCCGCCATGAGGAAGTTCAGCTTAAAGACTCGTCCCAGGGGCGTTTCTGGTCCCAAAAGGCGTTTCTGGTCGCCACCTGTYGTTTTGCTCCTCAGCATGGCTTCCTAAAAACGCTGCAGAATTTCTCAAACATGCATGAATGAGTCAGAGCAAGGCTTTGGGCATGTTTTTTATGAGGTATAACATTATAACATGATATAAAACTCAAAAAAGTTGACTTAACATGATGTTGTCCCTTTAAGGAATCAGTCATTTACGCACAATTTGGGGTTAGGCTTAGATCTGCATCGGTCTAAAATTGCAGCAAACAGCTACACGCCTCAAAAAGGTATTTAAAAGAAAGAATAAAATGAGGGTCATCTTTGCCTAAGAACTCAAAGCTGAAAAAAGTCAACCTAAAAAGAATGTCTTGTTTTCAGCGGCAGTAAAAACGAAAAGTTTTCCCGCTATCTTGTTTCCTGCTGCTTCATTTGTTCAGCTGGGTCACTAAAGACTACTTAGCATTCAGTGGTGTCTTATCTACTGTAAATAAACTCCAATTAAAAGGAATCCGTTCACGATAGCTGAGGAAACTCGTTTGTGCCCGAGCCGAACCACCGGTAAACTCACAGGTCGTCCACGTAACACGGATACGGCATCTGCTGGACGTAGACCCCGAGTGGTCGATCGTTGCTTGTGTGGAGTTTTAGGATCCCGTGTTCAATCATGTCCTGCAGGTAAGCAAAGCCGCCCCAGATGTATCGCTGGTCCTCCACGGGATCCGCTCTGGGACCAGGATCCCAGTACCTGAATCAGAACCAAGAAAGCAGAGGATAAAAGTGATTGGATCTTCCAGGGTTAGGGTTAGGGGTTAACCTAGCCTAAGACTGTGTTTTTTTCTGTTTATTGCTGTTTAAAACAATCCTAACCTTAAACTTCACCCAAGTATTTGAGACAAATAAAAACGATCATCAATCCAAAGGCTCTTAAGCCACATGTTTTGTACGTTGCCTTTATTTAAGCGGATAAGACTGAGTCAGAGCTCGTTTACAATCTGATTATTCAGTTGTAGAGAGGCAGGACTCCCACTGGGTCCATTACAGCCTGCTGGTCTGCTGTAAACAGCAGAAAGTGGCTGCACACACCAGGAGCTATTGGTAAAACGTCAGCTCAGGAATGAGATATAAAGAAATGCATGGAAGTGGTGCTGATGGGAGGATCGAGGAGCAACAATAACAATGTTGGTTTATTTGTCGGCTGATCCTTTCTGCGAACTCCCAGGGAGGATTTGGCAGCTGTTGCCCCTCCTGACACAACCTGGGCTGCTGCCTCATGTCTTTTTCAAATCTTTAATGCAGCTCTTTACTGACCTGTCTTTGATTTTGTTGGTCCGCTCCACCGCATCGATGTCCATCCGGATCTTGTACTTGGTGTGCCGGGGGACAGTTGAGGTCCAGGGGTACATGTCCATGAAGACCACGCCGGCCCAAAACTTGTTCTCCTCTAGCAAGTGCAAGGCCTGATGGATCATCTGGGCCTCATCCGTGTAGGCCACAAACTTATCCAGACTAACGCACTGCAAACAGACACGTGGAGGACACAGAGCTGAGGGTTTGACAGCTTTGCTTCCAAACAGGCTGTTGTGTTGGGAGGGCAAACATTTATCCTTTCTATGTTTTTTTTATTCCTTTCTTTGTTTTATTCCCTTTAGCTTTGCAAAGCAATGAATGCCGTAATGACATTTTTGCCCTTGTAATCTACAGTAATTACTCTAGATTGAAGCAATCAGTAGACTTTCATCTAATCATTACGGCTTTCAGTCGAGGCAGTTTAAAAAAATCATCTAATTAAGATAAAGTCATTTCACAACCTTACAATTTTTTTTTATTATTTCACTTGGATGCAGCTCTCTTAAATCAATGACGGTCTGGAAATCATGGCTAATTACCATCCAATGTGTTTCTGCAGCGTTTGGCATGCAGAGCATAATGTATCCTCTTACTTTTTCTCAGCAGTCACCTCATCAATAAACACACAGGTGACCCAGATTCAGTGGCAGCTATACACCATGTTTAACAAATGCTGTGCTATATGCTCCCCTTCCCCACCTCCTTGTTGTTCCTGCCTACAGTCTGCTAAAAGATCATCTTAGCTTCATTTCTCCAAAGAGCTCACCGTATCTTCACTACAAAGCTACGTGTTGCCTCACAGAGTCTGAGCCTGTTTTTTGCCTGAGAATATTTTTTTTTCTTTACCAACTGAAGAGTGTTGCAGTTTTTGTGTGTGTTCCTGATGAGCTCTTCTACTGTAGAAGTCTCCTTTCAGCTCAAATATGCTCCTACATTTTGACTTTCCTAGTGATTTATCAGGAAATAAAGAAGAAATGCTTTTTATTTTTATTTTTTTGTCAGCCTGTGAAAATAGAGGCATTAAGTAAGAAGTGGGTATTCATTTTTCTGCCTTTTTCACTCTGAAATAAAACTGAAGGTCCTTTTTTTTATCGCAGCAAATAAAACCAAAACTGGTAAAAACCTAATATTTTTCACATATAAATGGGTTCTTGTATTGTTTGTTTTGTCTTAAAAGCTTCAGCTTTTTTGCTGAAAACACTTTTAACAGCATTAGTAAAACAATCAATGCAGAGTTTTATTCGTGTGCCATATCTTTATTTTTAATTTCTTTATGAAACTTTACATTTTTATTTTCCCACCTGCGCCCGGAGCTTCGGCTAAATTTGGGTCTTTCTCACCACAACATATAACTCTAACTCTGCGCGACAAGCTCAGGAAACTGAGCTGGCACCAAAGAAAGAATACAAAATAAATGAGCTGTCCTGACAGCATTGTGCGTTTTCCGCACAAGTGTTTCTCTCCAGAGTTAGCGTGCGCCACTTTGTTCGGGTGGCAGAGGAAAACACAAAACCCTGTTAAAACTAGAGAATTAGAATTTCCTGCACAGCAAAAAATGCCAGTGTTAATTTTAACACCAACAAAGTGTCTAAATGTGTCCACACTCGCTGGTGTTAAAATAACATTTATGAACGTGTTCAAATTTAACACTCATTTTTTTTGTCAATTTAACACCAACCTGTGTTTAATATTCAACAATACTGGGTGTCATATTAACATTTCAACAGTGTTAAAATACAGTTTAAAAGTATCAACAGTGTGTGATTATTAACAAAGGAAATTGTGGTGTTTGAAAGGTTAACAGACACCACAAGGTGTCAACACACCATCAAACTCTTTGGAGTGTTGCATTAACACTTAATGTGTGTTAAAGAGTCACTCTTAACACACCAGGACATACCTCTCACTCATGGTGTCGATTTTGGCCAATAACGTAAACTTAAAGTTGAACAACTTGATCAAACTGAACAAGAAAACTAACCAGAAAAACTAATTTTTACTCTCATGAATGTTTTTAATAGTCATAAACATGCAAAAACATCATTTCTGCAAGATTTCTCAGCAAGGAATGCTGGGTAAATACTGGTCTGTCTGGCATGAGGTGGAAGAGGGCGGGGCTTTTCAGAAAACTTCTTTCAACACTGCACGGTGTTGTATAGCTACACTGTTGAGTGTTGTATAAGACTTAACTGTGGGCGGAGCTTATTTAACACTGTCCAGTGTTGAGACAACACTGAGGAAATCAACACTGTGAATTAACACCAACACTGGGTGTGAGTGTACTCAGAAAGTGTTAAAATAACACTAGGGGCTGTTAAATCAACACCCAAAAGTTTAACACTCCTGTTTTTGCTGTGTGCGAAAATGCAGGGTGAACGCTTAACGCTGAAAGATTTTTTTCCTAGAGCTGCTGAAGAAGCGGAAACTGTTTCGTAGCAAAACTGTTGGTGTGAGTTCAATTTGAACAGCTGACTTTTGCTGAAAGAAGGAAAACAAAAGTAGACAGCAGCAGAAAGGAGTTGTAATTACCAGACAGAGGGGGAACAGAGAGTAAAGAAGCTCACGTTGGCAGAAAAAGAGAGAAAAGGAGTACAAAAAGTTTCACTTTGTTGTAAAACAGTAAAAGCAGCTAAAATTAGCAGCAAATGGCTCAAAGGTAGCTGAAAGGCTGAAATTAGCACCAAAATGCAGAAGTTTGCTGAATGAAGCATAAGAAGCTGAAATTATCACAAAAAAGTGAATTTAGATCAGAGGTACCCAAAGTGGGGTACATGGGCCAAAATTGGCCCACCAAGCCATTTGATTTAACCCACTAGTTGTCTTGATGACTAAGTTGTAATCTCCTGTCGTCCTATAGAAACACAGTATTTTCACCTGCAGTGATTTCATCTACTGGCTCAGACTGTGAGGGACTATAGTGCTGATAGTTTCCACTCATGGGACTGACTTTAGCTTTGAATTATATAAAGATTAAACATGAAATATGAATAACTACAAAACAAAACATTTCGATTAGATTTAAGCACAGGTGTAGATTTTCACACATTATAAGACCATAAATTGCCAATTTACAAAATGTCCCATGAGCCTTTGCTGCCTGAGTGTACATCAAGCTTTTACCAAGTGCACAAGCTAAAAAATAAATGAATAAATAAAAAGTATGAGCCACCACACTGGCTGCTAGCTTAATCATTAAAAATAAAAGGACTTTACTTAAAAAGTATGTATTATATTGTTAAATTTAGCCCACAGCCCTCAGACAGATTTTCATTTTGGTCCTCTCAAGATAATGTTTGGACATCCCTGATTTGGATGGGAAAAAAGCTGAAAATAGCTACAAAGCAGCTAAAATGGCAGAAAACAGCTGAAATGAGCAGAAATAATCGAAAAGAAGCATAAAAAGGTACAATTAGCAGAAATAAGCTGATAGACGCCTAAAGATGTTTCAAACAGCAAAACAGCTGAAAGGAGAACAAAAGAAGCTAAAATTAGCAGAAAAAAAGAAGTTGAAGAAGGCTGAAATTAGCAAAAGAAATTGAAAAAAATGCAGAGCAAAAGGTGAAAAATCCAGTAAAAGTTTTATGAACATTTTGAAGTCTTTAAAGATGCTTCACTCATCAATAAGAAACAAAATGGCAGAAAAAGTATAAAGTGCTGAAATACCAGAAGCACCTGTGGCATCACTATGTTTACATGCTCAAAATTCTTTGATCGGAGTGAAATGTATTTGGATTAAATAATCCGAATGTATCGTTTAGATGGGCCCAATCTGATTATGATGAGTGTTTACATGCACCAGGCTTTTATTCAGAATAGAAGCACTGATATGCACAGTTGCTAACTTTCCCTAAAAAAAAACACAGAAAAAAAGTTTTACTTTCATGATGAACATGAACAAACAGCTTCTGAGCTCAGAATGGACCTGCGACAGGTTGTAATAATGGTGGACACATTACTGCGCTCTCTGGTTCAGCTACGAGTGACATGCAGACTTTCTTTTTTTTCTGCAAAGCGGCGCAGGCTGTGTGTCTTCCTTCTTTATTAAATGAGAAAACGGGAGGAAAAGTTCTGTCTGCTGGAAACCGCTGGATGAAAGTCAGCAGACGTGCGCAGTCAGGTCAGTTTTCCACAATCAGAATAAGATGATCAGATTAAGTGTTTACATGCACACTGTTCGGATTATCAATCGGCATAAACCACCTCTCTCGTTCCAATTACAAATTCATTTGGATCGAGCTGAATCGGGTCAGAGAAATCCGAATGGGGTGTTTAAATGACACATTTTTATTCTGAATGGCTGTTTAATCTGATTACTTATGTCCATGTAAACGTAGCTAATGAGCTGAACGATTTGACACATGAATTGTCAAAACAGCTCAAAAATTGTTGAACGAGTTAAACGCTGAAAAACGTGCAGAATGCTTGATAAGCATTCACACAAAAATGGAACAAAACACATACAGTAGATGTAACCGTCACACAATGCTGCCTACAAAACATGCAGAAGATCCTTTCATGCACACACACACACACACACACACACACACACACACACACACACACACACACACACACACANGTATACATACACACACACATACATATACACACACACACACACACACACACACACACACACACACACACACACACACACACACGCACATTTATCCAGAGCTTCACTCTCCTGCAGTCACCATGTCTAATGCTTCTTTTCACATTACTGTACGAAACACTGAATGCACTCGCAGAGAGCACTCATTCATCTTTAGGGGAACATACATTCAGGAAACAATGATGCTCACTCAGAGATGGGCTGAGGAGAGAGAGCCTCCTGGATGTTTGTGTTGGGCTAGGCCTTCACTAACTGCAGCTCCAACACTGGCTGACAGCTACATCTAATTGACTCAACTAATCGGGTTTGTTTGCAAGAATCTGAAGGATCCTGGTGCTGAACTTGGCAACAAAAGACAAACTGAGACTCCAGCATCGATGGGGTGCTTTCCAAATCTCACAATCCTCGGCCTCCTTTTAGAGGGGAAAGGGAAGTGTGAGCGATTTGTCCCCTTTTACAACGAGGCGCTCGGCTTTGTTTTCAGCGCCGAGTCGTCCACCGAACCAGCTCTGAGCTCACGAGGAGCCGTGACTCATTCCCGCCTACTCTCCACTTCATCACCGGCTCCACAAAGGAGGCGAGGGAGGGAGGCGACAGCGCACTTGTTCTCGCCACCTTTCAACCTGACGGACGAGGGAGAAGCTATAAAGCTGCACTGAGTGGTCTCATCTGTCTCAAAAGGCCGAGCTGCAATCTGCAGGGCGCAGGCCCGGCTGACTGACACATCTGTCTGCATGAAGGACAACGTTTGTTTAAGCACTGCAGGGGGGGGGGGGGGGGTCACAGGTGACGGCTTCCTTACCTCCCCGTATTGGTTGAGCATGCGGACAGTCTGGTCCGTGACGTTAAAAATGTTCCTCCAGTCAAAGTTGGGCATTCCCGCCTCCCTCTGGTCATCTGGTCCGTTGTGCAGAAAGTTAAGGATATGGTTGGTGGTGAGGTCCGTGTCAGCCAAACTGTTGTCCATGAAATGCATCACTGTTGGGTTCCGCAGCGTGTCCTGCAAACACGTCCCTTAATATTAGCAGTTTTTATGGATAAGTACCTCAGATTTCTGAGCAGAAATAATTGATTTATAAATAGTTTTTTTTGTTTTTAACTTGGTAAAAAAAATTTTTTTTTAAAAAAAAAAGAGAATTTTTTTTTTTTTTTTTTTTTAAAGAACAAGTATGACCAAAAATTTAAAACAGCTTTACTGAACTTGACACTTTTTTTTTCAAGTTTGTTAAATAAAACAAAGCTGTGGGAACTGGGGGTGCTGTGGGTGTTACAGCACCTCAATGCGCATGACAACAATTAAAGGCTGTGTCCAAATTCAGAGGCTTGGTCCTCCGAAGGCCGGATTTGTCACAGCGCCATGCCGGAGGCTGTCCAAATTCAGAGACTACGACAAATTCATTTTTTTGTTTTTTCTTCGATTTGAGGGACGGGTCCGATGGATCCCTCTCACCCACCATATCCCATAATGCATTGCGGGCCAAGTGGAGATTTGTTTTACCTGCTCGTAATGGAGGACGAAGCAAGAGAAAGTGTTAAATAAACATCTGGCGGTATAAAAATTAAAACTTTCAAACCTTTGTGTCGTTAACGCTTTTGTCATTAGTATAGAAATGTTTTTAATATTATTCTTGTCAGAAATCAAACAAGCTGGTAAATGTGCCCCTACAGCGGGTCCAGTAGCTCAAATATTGCCTTTAAGCAAACAAAGCAAAAGACGGACATTTTTTTCCGGTCTTCTCGGTCGACCAAGGACCTGGCCCACCTAGACCGGGTAGGCCAGACCCTTCAAAGGACCCAGTCCCTGAATTTGGACACAGCCTAAAAGTCGACGACAAAGAAATAAAGGGATGGACGAATCAGTAAATAAATTAAAAATAGCACAGTGTTAAAATCAAATTATATTTTTATGCTACTGAATTAAAAAGGGTAAGTTAAGTTGTTGTTTTTTACACAGCTAACTCTACATAAAATGTGTTTCCACTACTATGGCATGAAAAGTTAATTTTTTTATCTTTTTCTTTTGTTTGCTACATCCTGGCCAGTGTTGTATAAAGTACCTCAAAGTGACACTTAAAGAGTAAAAGTACAAGAATCTTACCATAGAATTACTTTGGTAAAAGTTAAAGTCTCCTCTAAGAATATAAGGACTTATTCGATTCTATTTTTTTATTTACATATGTCTGGTATGTACTGCTGGAGTGTGATGTGATTTGTGTCACATAGCTGTGATGGATCATACAAACCAACAGTCAGAATGGTGTGTATTTATATTTCTGATCCAACCACAGTTAAATTCCCTCTTACTGAGATGTGCCATATATCTGAAAGGGTTTTTAATTTTTGTAAAACCTAACAAGCTGAATAAAATAGGAGTAACAACTTTTTACTTCATTACTTCATTACTTCCATTTTATTTAAACTGTAAGGAGTAGAAAGTCCAAATATTTGTGTGAAAATATAAAGAGTAAAATGTTGGCCGAAAAATAATTACTCAAGTAAAATACAGAAAACCTAATTTTCTACCAAGTATAACTTTGTTATTTTACAACTCTCCCCCCTAGCATTTAGTGCTATTGTAGTGAAATAATGTGAGGTAGTGAGGGAAATTGTGTGTGTCGTGTGCAGTTTCGTACCCTGATCATGTTCATCTGAACGCTGCGGTGGAAGAAAGCCCAGAGCTGAGGTCCCACCTCCTCCCAGGCCTTGGCCATGTTCTGGAGCCTCTCCACCTCCTCAAATGTAGTGTTGGCCTGGAAAAGAAAACACACCCATGTGAAAGATGACAAGGTTTTTTAATTAGTACACAAAAAAAACAAAGCTAGTGGTGTGTCCTGTACTAATAACGGGTCACATACAATGCTAAAGTGGCCATTCAAGAGCAATAGTGGGTTGTTTAATGGTTCACACACAGACAGGCAATTACATAAATGCCCACCTTTCATGTTGGTGGGCAAGAATAAAGAAGAAACTTGACCGTGTCTGAAACTAATTCAGTTTAAATCACACGGACAACAAGAGTCACAGAAGAGCTTTAGGTTTTAAGTTTCACTACAGCAGCTCATCTCAAGAGTTAAATGTGTTACGTGCAAAAACACATTTCATCTGACAGATCTATTTGTCCTTCAGCTGCAGCACCCACACATTTTATTTATTGTTCAATCTGTTCCTCCTTCTCTCCCCTCGCCCTGTTAAACCTTTAACCTCCATCTCTGTGCTCTCCTCTACGCCGGGAGTCCGCTCATTTCAAAGAGGGGTGGAGGTTTGAGCACACATACGCAGGGATTGGAAATGCATTGTAAAAAAGTAAATAATAATAATAATAATGGAGAAAGTGAGAGGTGAAGTCTGGAGGTGGGGGGTATTTACACTCTTTAATATCTTGCGGGCGGCCGGGGAGTCGGGCGTGTACAGGATCTTTCCCATCAGCAGGGGTTTGACTGAATTCCACACAATCTTTGTGACGGGGTTGGACTCCAGGGCCTGCATCAGGGAATTGCAAAAGGGAGCTGAGGGTTGAGAAAAAAAAAACAAAAATGCACAATAAAGCAGGATGTAGAAGGAATTAGAGTAAATATATTTGAATAAACTCATAATGAAACCATATAAATGTGCAAAAAAAACCTTTTAGCTATAAATAAATCTTTTGCTTTTATATGTAGAAAGCTTTAAGTCTAAACGTATGGGAAGGTCTTTGTAAAAGTGCTCATGAACAAGAGCAAATATGGTTAGCATCATAACTAGCCTGTAATATAATGTAATTGAATTGCTGTAGCTTGTTTAGCCTGTTGGCGCAGCTCAGGACTGCTTTACTTACTGACGGTGTCGTCATAGACGTAGTTGTGACTCTTGCTGCCATTGACCCCCAGAAACACCTTATAGTTGTTGTCCTCGTACCAGTTGAAGGACAGGACCCTGGACCCCCCTCCCTCTGGGTATCCGCAGAACAGGTTGGACACACTGGACATCAGCTGGGTGAAGGAGGAAGGACCTCCGGCTCGGAACAAAGAGGACACCACCTTCAGGAGCTCCTTTGAACTCTCCCGTTTCATCAGCTGCGAGATAAAAGAAAAAAAAAAGTTGGGTTTTTGTCAGGATTCTTTTTGAGCCGATTGTGTGAACGCTGACACCTGTGAGGCTTTTAGCTACCCTTCTGCTGTTTTTAGATTTTAGTTTGCCTTTTGTTTATTTAGCCTTGAATCGTTTTGCTGGCTTTTTATCACAAGCAGCTACAATTTTTGCAACTTTTAGCTTCAGCTACTTTGACCTGCTGGAAATTCTGACACTTCAAGCTTTTCTATTGCTATTTGTAGCTTTTACCTACTATTCTGCTACTTTCGGCTTTTAACTTTTAGTTTTTAGCTAGCCTTCTATTACCTTTAGCTTGCTTTTTGACACTTTTAGCTCAATTTGCTACTTTCAGCTTTGAGCTAGCATTTTGCTACTATTTGTAGCTTTAGCTTTCAGCTAGGATTTTTCCCGCTTTTATCTATTTTTAGTTATTAGCGACCTTTAGCTTGCCTTTTGATGCTTATAGCTGGATTTGCTATTTTTATTTTAAGCTACTGTTTTGTTGCTTTAGCTTTCAGCTAGTTTTAGCCACTTTTAGCTACTGTTATTGCTACTTCAGCTTTCAGCCACAGTTTTGCTATTTTTAACTAGCATTTAACTGTGTTTTAGTTTGTAACTAGCAGTTAGCTTCTTTTTGCTTTTAGCTATTATTTTGAGCCTTCCAGGTTTTTGCTAGTATTTAGCTTTTTTTAGCTTTAACAACTCAATTTCAGCGGTCATTCAGTTTTCACCATGCAGTTTCACAAAATAACGCATTTATTTTGCTCCAGTTTTTTTTTTTTCTTTTTTACTTTTAAGCTTGAGCTAGAGACGTTCTGAGCTATTTTAACAATCCTGACTAAAATATGTTAGTTTGTCAACCCAACAGCAACACTTGTGGTCATCATTGTTGCTCAGTAAGAGCAAACATTGTCCATCCTTCAGCCTCTGCAGCCGGATAAATAAAAGTCAGGTATTCCAGGGGAGACTAAACAATTAGTTTCAAGCTGTTTGACCTTCATCAGGTGATTATATACAAGGTAAGAATATTTACATTCTTCATATTCCAGTTTGTGTTCTGCGAATTTCAGAATGTAAACGATCACATGAAAACAATAGTTAGAAAGATAAGCAAACATGTTGGACAGACGCCTCTCCTCGCATGATGAGGACATTTGCAGGGCGGGTTAAATATCCTCCTATTGACCGGACAAAAATAACTTCATGCGTGTGCATTTCTCCCAGCGTCACTTCCTCATTGTGAGGAGGAGGACACGCTGGTGAAAGGACAACATTCATCCAGATATTCAAGAAATTTAAAACTGGAGTTGCAATTTTCAGACATTAAATGGGGGCGAAGTTCTTCCAGGTGTTCTTACATTTATTTAGTCATCCAGGTCAGAACCAGCATTAAACCAGATGTTGTCGCTGCTGAAATCAACCACCTCTTCAAATCAAAGTTGTCCATGTGAGTGAGTTCAAACAAGCTGCAACACAGCCCTAATTTCAGCCTCACTCCCACTGTCTTCATTTTTCCAACTTTGTATGTCTCCCACACACACACACACACACACACACACACACACACACACACACACACACACACACACACACACACACACACACACACACACACACACAGAGACAACATACCTACCCGCAGTGAGCTGAAAAGAAGGAGAGGTGGGTAATGAGAATGTTTAACTCGCCTTTCCGTCACTCCGGTGACACAAAAGGTCCCACCTACAGGATGTGTCACCTCAAAGGAATGTCCCTTTTTCCTCTCATACTTCTCTCTCTGAAGGCCTCCTGCCCCTCTCTCTGTCACCCCTGACCAAAGTGTCAATGGGACACCCCCCACCCCTGCCCCCCCGCCCCCCAGGCACACAAGGTGAACGTGCCGAAGCGCACATCTCATTGAAGGTGGAATAAGTTTATTTTTAAGTCCTGCGGCAAAAGCTCCTTCGGCACCTCGTCTCGTGTTTAAGTTTTAGACAATCCTAGCATATTTTTTTGGCAAATTAGGTTTTCACTGAAAGGCAGCGTTCCTTTTTTGAAACGAAGACACTCATTTAGTCGAACAGGTGGTAGAGCCTGATTCAGAAGCAGAAAATCCCGTGGAGCTGCAAATGACAAGAGTTTTGTATCACAAACTCAAAAAGAGAAACTAAAATAAAATCAACAATGCGCGCATCAATTAAAAAAACGAACAGTCGTACGATTTCAGCTCATTTTGCAAAATGTTTGCCTTTTATTTTGTTATTTTTAACCTTCTTAAAAGCTTTATTATTGAGTTTTTTCTAGGAATAGTTCAGATCTACTGAAGTGGGCAGTATTTTACCTGTTGTAGATGACGCTTTAAAGGCCTGAACTTGGAGAAAAAGAGCTCGTTATGAACAAACTGATGAGCTAATAGTTAGCTTTAGCTGGGCTAAGATCACAATGAATAGCTGCTGTTTAAATCTAACTATAATTCCAAGTGTTCAACAAGCTTTCTACAACAGATACAGTATGATGCTGATTGTTCATAACCTTTCCACAAACTGCCATTTCAAAAGATCTGAAAGGTCTCCTTAAAAATCATTCTTTCAACTACTTGAAAAGGCAACTTGAAAAAAAGTTTCAAATTGTGCTAAATTTCATTCGATTTTCCATTTCTGTTGCATCACCTTCAATGACAAACTATTGGTATCTTATTTCTTTTCTTTTGCAAATTTTGTTTAATTATGTGCACATGCAAACGTGTCACACGTCAGAGTTTTACAAAGACCCATCAGTGACCCACATGAGCCCCACGACTCAGCCTCCTCTGTGGCCAATCCTAAAACACAGAGCAGCGGAAAAGGCGAGTTTCCTGCAGGTCTAAAAATACTCGTGCTTCTGCAAGGGTCCGAGAAGAAGAGAGAGAAAAGCTTTTGGGTGGGTG
>NW_013952444.1:1593384-1606137 GCF_001266775.1 Austrofundulus limnaeus
TTGTTTTTTTTTTTTTTTTTAACGGATGTCCCGTGATGGGATCAGGGGGAAAAAAAGAGTTAAACAAGTGCTGGAAGCCTCCAAGAAGTGTTTTTCACTGAGGAAGGAAACTTTTTTGCATACTTTCTTAAAACTGAGTTTACAGGAATTACAATTAGGAGCCTACTGGGTAAAATCCTGTCAAACTATCCAAAGATTGTTTTTTTTTCCATGTGGATTTGGCATGTGGCAATAATGGAATGAAAATTGTTCAACCAATTTCAAAACTTCAGATCAATCATTTGATATGAAATCACTTCACTGCCCCTGAAGCTCCAAGGCTAGCTTTCTGTTCCTCAGAATCCATCAACAGAAGGTGTTCGAAAACGCCTGGTCAGGGCAAACCGCTGAGGGCGAGGAAACCCTGTGTGCCAAGACAAACACGCACGAGATATCCTTCCTCCTGCATTCCTTCTGCCTGCATTTTCAATGAACGAAGGAAGAAAAGAGAGCGGTACAGTAAAAGAGTGGGAAGAGAGAGAAAAAAGTGAGAGAATGGGAAGGGAGGGTGCTGAGAGGCTGATGGGGAAGGGAGTCAAGAGCTTATGGAGTGTAGAAACGTTGTTAAGTCAGAGGTCAGAACAGTAATGGGCTTTGCATTTAAAAGGTTAAATGACTCAGATGTTGCTTTTCCATCAATGTGTGAACACTTAGAGCTTAACTAACATTAAAGACATAACGTTCCCTAAAGAAACACATTCCACCGCCTTTGATGTCAGACTTTAAACAAAGTTCATATTATGATGAAAAGAGATTGAGTTACAGCTGTTTTAGTCAAACCTTATAAATAATGCCACGAGTACTCTCATATACTGCGAGATGACTCTCAGCTACTAACACACCAGTTTTCAGCTGAATATCTGCTAAATTAACCACATTCCAGCCATTTCTGTGCTGGTTAAGATCCATTAGCTGTGGTGGCCATTTTGAATTGAGTCGGCCCAAAAGTTCATTATTTGTAGACACGTATACCCAATAAATGTTTTCTAAAGGTTTGATTAAAGTATGTCCACTGGTTCAGACAACGTGCACACACAGACACGATCAAAACCCTAATTGGATGAACGTAATTTACCTTCAGCTGTGGGTGATGAAATTTGACAAAGATGCATTTGCATATCCAATTAAACAGATGGAACATAATTATTAACACAGGGAATACAAAACAAAAGCTGCATCCTGTAACAATATCCATATGTATGTATTACCTGTGCAGTCAGGTAAGAAAAACAAATATGCATGTACAGTGTATTGTGTTGGCCCCTCAGTTGTGGATATACATTATATCCAGTGTTAAAAGACACAAAGACATGAGCAAAAACATTATCCTCCACCTTCACTGTTTAGTAGCAGGCAATAACAAACACAGGGCCGGTCCATGGCATAGGCAGTACAGGCAAAATACTAAGGGCGCAGTTCATCAAGGGGGCGCCGCAACTAGGGGGACAAAAACAATTGTTTTTCTGTTGATTTAGTCTGTAGAGTAATGATTAGTGTGTAAATAGAAAATAAAATAAGGTTAAAGGAAGTTTAAGTTATGATCTCAGACAAAGTTAAGGTTAAAGTTTCGTTTTCTGTGTTTTACCTTCATAAAATGCTGATTTTATGTTGTTTTATTAATCCCAAGAATTTAGTAAAATGTTCTTCAAATGCGTGCAGAGTTTTGAGAAGATCTTCTACAAAGATCTTTCCAGGAGAGTATACCCCTGGACCCCCCCCCCCCCCCCCCCCCCCCTAGAACTGCTTTACTCCACAGCTGCTTATTAACATGAACAGGTGTTCCTCATTGCTGTCAGCAGATCTTGGTAGGTATGATGTAGACTTCTGGTACTCTGCTACAAATTAACTATATTGTTAAAGATTTTAATTGGACAGCCTGGTTTCTCAAGGCAAAACATAAAATCAAAAACAAAACTTTTTCATTTGATTTGTGAGATTCAGAAAATTCCACAAAAGGCACCACCAGAAATCTTGCCCAGGGTGCCAAATCGACCAGGGCCGGCCCTGAACAAATACGTGCTGATCTATATAAAGCATCTAACTACAGACACCCAACTGTACATCAGTTTTAATCAATTTGGCCTCATTTCCAAACCGTTTACAAAATAATCACATTATTTTAAGTTGTATGTTTGACCAAAGGCACAATCAGACGTTCTTTAACCCACAAACTGAGGTGAGCAAACCCTTCAGAGCAGCCCGTGTTGGTAGAGTGTTTGCATCTTTTCTTCCAGGACACCTTACAGGCTGCATGCGGTTTCCCGGCTAAGCTCATTAGAGAAACAGGCCAAGAAGGATAATGCCGTATGAATTCCCTGAGCCAGTCAGCTGACTGACCCTGCGTGAACCGGAGCAAAACTGGGCCCAGGTCTGGAGTCATCTCGCACCTCTTTCGATTTTTACTTGTAATCCTTTAAAGTGGCTGTAACCTACCCATGTCTGAATTTATACAGAACACCAAGTGCGTTGTGCCCGAAACAACAACCGGACAGAATTTCAACTGAGAATCGTAGCTGAAGCAGAAACAACTTGGTCTTTGTCAATCCAGTTGCAAATATGAAAACCTCTCAGGAATTAATTCTGTAGACTCTGAGCTGAACACGCTGGCTCAACTCGCCAGCTCACATTTTAATGCACTTTTTTTTTCTTTTTCAGGCAATCTGCATTTTCTTTGCTAATGTTTCAAACTGAGATGGCCTGACTTGGTTAGTAAGAATGTGAGACCCTGAGATGGAGTGGGAGGATAAATGATGGCGGGGTACAGAGTAACATTTAAAAACTTGCTGGCGCGAGGTTGGGCTCTTCCAGACTTGGAAAAGGTGAAACGGTTTTAAAATGTTCTTTAAAACCGTTTCCCTGAGAAATCACCAAGGTATACTTGAAAGGAAATGAGCACAAAAAGGCCTGGAAGCTTTTATTTTTGGGCATCTGAGCACAAGCAGAAAAAAAAAACCTCCTGTCATCAGCCTTTAGCTGATGCAACTCTCGCTGTTAAGAAATCATTTAAATATAATTTAGGAGTCTACTAACCAGTTCAAAAATCTTGAAAAAGTCCAGGTTGGCGTAGAGGATGTCCTCTATCTTCTGCAGCCTTTGCTGGCTGAGGGCACACATGGCGTTTCGCACCCCATGGAGTCCCATCCGACTGGGGAAGATGATGAAACGCTCCAGCAGAGCCTGGCTGCATGCTATGTTCTTCAGCTGCAGGTCTGGGACTCCAAACGCAAACTGGACAACACAAGGAGAAAGGCAAGGGCAGAGTTTTGAATTTCAAAGAAAACAACAGAAACTGCATTTTATTTCTTTTCTTTTTTGTATAAATATAAAGCTAAGACTTAGCAGAAATTTATTTTAAAGGGATCCCTGATTAGTTGTAACATTAGACTTTATTTGATTTATTATTTGATATTTGATTTATTGTTTAGATTATTCTTTTTATGTACTGTGCCCTGAGACAACGTATGTTGTGACTTGGCGCTATATAAATAAACTTGAACTTGAAATTGATAAATATATATTTTAACTGTAAAATAAAGACTGTAAAAATAATGTATGCTGTTTAGTTTTGTAAATTTCTAAAAATATATTTTAACACGGACGGAGCCATTTTATTTACACACAAAGCATTCTGGGTAAATGATGACATGGATAGGTCCTCGGTGTGAGGCTGCTAGCGAGCTATATCCACCCTGAAGGTTAATCTTGGACAATATCTGATGATCGACTCTTTTAAATGGAACCAGAGAGCGTTGACAGAGAGGAGAAGGTAGAAATGACTCAGCCTGTAACTGAAAATATGGATGGAGGACAACAGAGCTGCTTCATGGAAGAAGAACCTCAGCTAGCCTGTTAGCCTTTGCGCTAGTGCTGACGCTATACATGTATTAGCTCGCTGCTAGCACGACAAACAAGCTAAACTGAGATCCTCCATCCGTATTTTCAGTTGTAGGCTGAGACATTTTTCCGTTCCCCTCTCTGTCATGTGGGTGGAGGACCTCAGTGACGAGAGGAGAATGTGTAGCGCTGAGCTAATACATATATATGGTGATAGCGTCGGGGCTAATGCTAAAGCTAACAGGCTAAGCTGAGGTTCTTCTTCCATGAAGCAGCTCTGTTGTCCTCCATCCATATTTTCAGTTCCAGGCTGAGTCATTTCTACCTTCTCCTCTCTGTCAACGCTCTCTGGTTTCATTTAAAAGAGTCGATCGTCAGATATTGTCCAAGATTAACCTTCAGGGTGGATATAGCTCGCTAGCAGCCTCACACCGAGGACCTATCAACGTCATCATTTACCCAGAATGCTTTGCATGTAAATAAAATGGCCCTGTCCGTGTAATATATTTTTAAACTTTTAGTTTAAAAACGATAAAAACTGAACATCCTACAGTATTTTACAGTCCTTATTTTACAGTTAAACTATATGTTTATTAAATAAAGTCTAATGTTACAACTACTCATGGATCCCTTTAAAAAAACACACTTGTGTGTCCTAAAAAGCTCTTTTTGAAGGTTTGAACGTCACCTGCTCCAGGCGTATCTGCGCGTTTACGAGCTGGTGAACCACGGACTCCGAGAGGCCGGCGTCTCGTAACAGGAAAGCCGTTAAAACCTCGTCATCCTTCAGAACGTCACCAACTTTCAGGCCGCGGCCTTAATGGAAAAATCAGAAACAGTAAAATATCAGACGCACAGAATACAGAGCGAACCTGTGCAGAACAGCTGAGAAGAAAAGATTCACAGTCAAATAAAACAGCAGGAGAAATCAGAGAAAAGCTCCTGCCAAAGGATTAGGTGAAAGATATTGCAGCGTGTCTTTAAGCCAAAATAAAGAAACTGAAAAATTGACTGACATATACCAGTAGTCATTTTTTGTGTTGATTAATCTCATTTAGCTGTGGCAGCCATCTTGGAACAAATCCAAAAGTTAATCAACTGTATATGTGTTCATATATTTTGCAGGCAAACATTATCCCTCCAACTTTACCTTCATCAGTAAAAACTACCCCAAAATGTGAAAACTGGGCAGTATTAAAAGAATAACTCTAGGTAAAAGTGTGAAAATAAAAAGAAAATTCATATAAACATCAATCATTCCAACTCCGTTCATTATCTTCCTCTGTGCAGATTAAAGATCTGAAAACTTGTCTTTTAGAAACAACTTATTCGCCAAGTCGTTGAAACGTCCTTCACAGGAGACTAAAAACGCTTCTCACGAATTCCTTTTACCTGCAACCACAGAGGGGGTGTTGCGTAAAGTATCCATGAGGTTAGAGAAGGATGTGATGTCACGCCAAAGCCTGCCAAGCTGCTGAACTTCCGTCTGATCGAACAGAAGCTCCTGGATGTCCACGTAGAACCGTGCAAGCCTGGGGACAGGCAAAAAATAAAATAAAAAAAACCTAAAAGAACGGCCCTGAATGATTGTTTGAATATTGTTAGGAAGTTTCTTGTGCTTACACTGAGTTGTTATAGTTGGAAACAATGCCCGGGGACTCTCCCGGGGTTGGATATCTGAAGCAGGGGTTGTTGGCGTTGCAAAAGATTCCCTGGATCCAGGGGAGAATCCCTGCCGAAGGCATGGCCTTGTTGGGGAAGTGACCTGAACAAACAGACAGCGAGCACGTCCAGACTCATGACCTGATAGGAACAGACTTCCCAAAAGGGTTACTCTGCTTTAGCCTTCCCATGAAAGACATAAAGAAGGATGTGTTTTTATAGCTGAGAGGGGATTAGCAATGTTAGCCGCAGATGAGGGATCTTTGATTTCTCACACTCATGTTGTTGGTACAGTGGATTGGCCTTCCTCAACCACACGAGCCCGACGAACAACAACACCGGCCAGAAGACCTCCACCAGGAAGCGGATCTGAACAAAACCATGAGAAACTGTTATATTTAGTGTAGAACAAAGAAACAGAACAAAACGGAATCTGATACAACTGCTATAAAAATGAAAGTAGCATTCCTTGAAATAATGCCTATAGCCTGAGGCATTTCATTCCATCACTCTGAACAAAGCTGCTGAGTGGTGCTCAGAGGATGTGCAGTGACTGACTCTCAGCTACAACCACGCCATATTTCAGATCAGGATCTTTAAAAATGCACTGTAGTCATTTTTCTGTTTGCTAATGTCAAATGATCGTAGCATCCACCTTGAATTGGATTGACTCCAAAGGTCAGTTGCAGATGTGCATCTAATGAGATATTTTGCTAACAGACATATGCTACATTCACACAAAGACACATCGAGTTTATATCGTCACTTTCTGAACTGCCAGTGGTGGCGTCTAGGTGTGTTTTGTTTTGGAACGTTTACCTTTTGTCTTTTGCGGAGAGTCCAGTTTTTCCACAGTAACAGGCGGATCTGAGAGCCTCTGTTCATCGCTCTGCAGCTCAACCCCTGGAGGGGGTCATCCAACTGTGATGCACCTGCAGGTACACAACTTTACTGCTATGAGCAGCACATACAGTGCACTAGACCTGGTCCCATTATCGATTGGAACCTATCACCATTTGACCAGTTTAGTCATTTTGAACACAAAGTGGACACTGCTTTAATTGTTCATAAAACCTGACAACCAAAAATACTAAATATTATTTATTACCCATCACCACCATGAAGTGGACCAGATTTAATCGTGAATCTTTATAATGAAAATCAAACTTCCTACAACAAGATTACGCTCATAAATGTCTCAGAATGAATAACCAGATAAAGCATCTTTTATTGTTTCCCACTGGCTCTTACTTTTTCTAAATCTCTCTCTTCTCTCTGTTTCAGCTTGTTTGCGAGCTCCAGAACATAAACAGAGAAAAGTGAAGCTCCAGCCGACAGGATGAGGCTGAAAATTCCCATGAAATCAGCGAGGCTTCCTGCAGACCACGGCAGATGTTTATATATAACTCCTGCCAAAAAAACTGGAAACTCAACACTTCGTTTGCTCTCCGCTGGTAGATGCAGCTACTTGCTATGCAGCATTTCTCCATCTAAATGTTGTTTTTATTTGTGATTAAAAACTATCCATGCGCACTGAGAATGTACGAGTTTAATTGTCTTATATGCAGTGGTGGGCAGCACTAATCTAAATATTAGTTGCACTAACCCTAAAGCACTAACTCAAATATTTAGGTCCCCTAATTCTAAAGCACTAACTCAAAWATYTAGGTCCCCTWRTTCTAAAGCACTAACTCAAATATTTAGGTCCCCTAATTCTAAAGCACTAACACACTTAAAATTTTAGCAAAAGCTAATTCTAAACCACTAATATAAACCAACTGACACATGAAACATTCTTCAGAGTCAACATGAGACAATATTTACTGTGTGCAAAATGCTGTCACTTTGTGCCCTTGGTGGGCCAAATGGGAGTCACTCACTGGCCACATTTGGCCCAAGGGCCTTGAGTTTGACATGTGACCTTGTAAATAAGTGGCATATGAGCAAAATGTGTGACAGATTTCACCCTCAACTGTGAACAATAATGTTGATCAATAACATTTAAAAACCTCAGTTAGTGCTTCTAAATTTAGACCATAAATTTAGCAAGTGCTAATCCACTAATAAATTTTAAAAAAAAAATAGCAAAAGCCCTAAAGCACTAATCAAGAAATTAGTTCCCCTATTAGTGCTTTAGAGGAACTGTGCCCACCACTGCTTAAATGCAACAGGAGTCCAGCAAAACTGAAAATCTTAGAAACGCATTTCGTCTGCAGCCTATTCAGGGCGGCTGTGGTGGTTAGGGGAGTTGTCCAGCAGGTTGCCGGTTCGATCCCCCGTTTCAGCTGCCTCTAGTTGTTGTGTCCTTGGGCAAGACACTTCGCCCACCTTGCCTACCGATGGTGGTCAGAGTGACACCGGTGCATGGCAGCCCCGCCTCTGTCAGTGTCCCCAGGGCAGCTGTGGCTACAGTGTAGCTTACCACCATCAGTGTGTGAATGGGTGAAGTGTAAAGCGTTTGGGGTCCAGAGGGGCTTCATAAAGCACTATAAGTTCAAGCCATTTACTTCCAGAGCAACTCTGAGCTCAAAATCTATAAAACTGAGTTGTAGCCATTTTTGTGTTTGGCGGCCATCTTGGATTGTGTTAGCTCCAGAAGTTAATTAGCTGTAAATGTTCACCCATTTCTAGCAGCATCATTAAAATGAATCCAGAGTTATTTTGTTAACAGACTCTAAAGGCAAAGTTTATTGGTTAACGATGGGAGCGGCTCTCTGCCACCACACCAAATTAACCTCTAACTTCACTGTTTATTTTTTATAAAGACATTTTAATGAACAAAATCTTTGTTCTGCTCTTCCTTATCAGAGAGGAATAGGAACAGCGTGCAGCCATTGTTTACTTCCTTTGGATGCGACCCAACTTTCACCCTACAGCTCGGGTGAAACAACTCTTCTCTTTACAGCCATCAAACCTGGGAGTGATCCTCCTTCTAACTCATTTTGCTTCCAGGCTCAGAGCCTGCAGAGACGCTTCTGAGCATCATCTCTATAGACCCCCCGGTGGTCTGTTGGGTGAGGATACGTAGAAATCATGGCAGAATTTGGTTTGCAAAAAAGTAATAAACCATGAAAACTACAGGATGTTATTACTAAACTCAGTTCAGATTTAATGCCTGAATAAAAGAATGGATTTTCTACCTGCTCTGTCATCCAGATTTACTCCAAATCAATTCTGAAGATATTGCAGAGAAGAAAAAACATGAACACGTTATGTGCAGATGGACAGGAAAAGTAATTTTCGTTCAGAGCGACATGTCCAACAGATTACCGCAGACTGGCAGACGGAGGAGCACACAAACACTCCCGAGGAAAACAAAAGAGCAAAACTGCAGGACTAAAGCAGGAGAGCAAAGGCTGTTATTATGTCTGAAATCACACTGACTCAAACTCAAATTATACACAACAGGATATTCTTGCACAAGATTGGTCACATTAATGTAGAAATGTTCTTGCCAGCATGTCAGCTCATGAAGAAGCTGCTATGAGAGAAGTACAACAAACAAAAAATAAAAGCAATAAGATGCAACGACAGCAACTAATAACCGCACACCTGTCAGCTCCTGGATCGTCCAAAGCTTTCAGGCTTTGCACGTGGAAAAATTAGGACGTAATTTAGATGCTTACCTTTTATCAAAAGATAAAGTCAAACAACATCAGGAGAGAAACAGGTTCCCAAAAAAAAAAAAATAAGAAAAAGAAAAGATGCTGAAGTAGTGGAAACATTAAGCAGTCAAAATGAGCTTCGAAAGACTCAGAGCTGCTCGCTCGCTCTGCCTGCAGGTCAGCAGCACTCCTAATCTGATTGCTCTAATCTCCCGGCTCAACATGGGCAGGCAGAAATAAAGAAAACAGTCATCCATTCTGAGGTGGAATTAGGCGGATAGCTGCAGAAGAAGAAAAGGAGAAATTGTTGGTGGAGGGAAAGACGGGAGGTGGGCTTCATCAGAGCAGCAGCCAATCTGTTTGTCAAAAAAATAAATAAAAAAACAAGATTCATGAGATTTACCTGCACAGTCCTTTACATCACTCTGGAGGGGACTATTTCAGCTAAGCACCTACAGAATAAATTAGAGTTTGGGCTTAAGTCCCACAGGAGCGGCGAGGACTGGAAGACGAGAGATTATGTTTTTTGTGTGTCACACACGTTTGAAACGACGCTCCGCTCTGAGCCGCAGCGAGCGATGGCGCAGGTGACATGAGTAATTAGGTGAGGAGAATGTGGAGGATTGATAGTGGCACATTAAAACCACCTGAGGCTGCGGCACGCACGGCTTAGCCAAAAAAACTGCGACTAATTTAAGACTTAATGAGAGAAAATTTCAAAACAGCAAAAGGTGAACGGCATCTCCCAGGATTTAGGACGGAAATCTAAAAGCAGAAATGTTACAGCATCTTAGGAGCTCAAGATTCAAAGAAAAACATCAACTGGAGGAAATAAATGCAACTCTGTGTCCACTATTTGAAATGAAAGTTTAGTAGGAAACTTTTATGTAATGAATCAGGTTTTTTTTACTCTATAATTGTTCTGAAAAGTATCTGCAAGTAGGCCAGAAAATCACAGCACTTCAGTGTACGTTTTTTCCTCTTGCCAAACACAGAATGGATAAATAATTTAAAGTTTTATCAACTGTAAATGAAATATAAATGAATCTATAAAAGATGCTTTTTAAAGAAAATACAGTCAAATGCTGGCAGCTTTGCCAAAATGCTAAAATTGAGATATTGAAGCTAAAACAAGCAAAACAATAGCTAAAAGTAGCAAAACGCTAGGCTAGTTAAAAGCTAAAACACAGTGAAACATTGACCTGAACTCAAAACTTTCTAATTATTAAAAATAACTCTTGTAATTAGTGTTTCCAATTTTATAAATTTCATAAAATTACGCAATTCCATCATTTAAAGCACAACTTGCATATTGTACAATACACACAGTGTAAAAAGTCTAAATATAAGAAAAGATTTCCAAAAAAAAATCTTTAAAATATATATAAATTTTAATTTGCAGCAAAGGACTGTTGCATGTCATTTCTCTTCTTTATATTCACAGCTATGAGATGAGCCAAACGTATTGTGACAAACAGGGAATATGTAGGAATATATAAACAGATATGTGCTTTCAGCCTTACATATTGAGAAAAGATCAACAGGCTTAAAAAATAAACATTTATAATTGAGAACACTGCATTAGGAATACTTCAACGTTGGCCTTTACGAATTAAAATTTAAAGGGGACAGAACTCCAACTTGCAAGTGCATGGTGTAACGTATTCAGTAACAAATCAAACACTGAACATGGCTTCTGTTTGCTGACAGGAATCCATATTGTTATTGTGTCATATAAAAACAGCACTTATGTAACAGTTTTTAAACAGACCAGTAAACAGTTATGTTGGCAGTAGGATTTAAAAAATACACTGACCAACTCCTGTTGTAGCTGGAACTTGTAAAACAGATGGTCTTCGAACACTTTTGTGGTTTTTGTTCACATGCCCACATTTTCTCCCAGTCTTTGTTGATAAACATTTTTATAAAGTGAAATTCATATTTACAGATTTGGTTTTTTTTTTGTTGTTGTTGTTGTCAGACAAAATGAGCTTCTCTCTGTTCGTGCTCCTCCAGACGATGGGGTCGCAGTCTGGGTTTAGTCTCGCTGGGGCTGAGGTCGTCGGGGCTGCTCGGGGGAGGAGACTGAGGGGGTGAAACGGTAGGGGAGGCGGAGACCCCGGGGTCGATGGCGCTGTCTGTAGAGTCCTGTGTCTGGTGGCGGGACTGTGTGAGGGCAGGGGAGGAGGGCACTGACAGGGGACTGAGTGAGGGGGAGACTGTAGTGGGAGTCCAGGTGGGCAGTGTCCAAGCTTTGCTGCTGTTAGAAACGGGGGGTTTGTAGAAAGTTCCAGGCGGGGGCTGAAGAGTCCGTGGTGCCCTGAGTGTTAGTGGAAGCTTTGGTGAACTGTTCGACAAACACACTGAGTCGTCTGTGCTCTTTTCTTTTATGAAAGTCCTGACAGGTTTGACTGACGCTGCGCTGACGTTAGTGGAGAAAACGGTGCTCACGCTGCTCGTGGTGGAGACAACAGCAGCAGTGGTTGTAGTCGGGGTGACGGTGACGGGCACGGTTGCCTTTACGGGCTGCAGTCCAGCGCCAGAGGGGGGCAGATTGGCGACTATCATAGCAGTCCTGGGCGTCACCTGATAGTGCTTGTATTTCTTGTCCCACGTCTTCCTCTGCATTGTCTGTGTGTCGATAAAAGGAGTGATGAAATAGGTGCTGACTCTGGACGAGCTGCTTGGACGAGTCTTCTCCGGCTCGGGCATCTCCAGGATAGTTTCAGTGTCCCGCTGAGGACAGCTTCCGTCGACGCTGTCCAAAGCGTTTCGGCTGTTCCTCTCGCTGACCTGCGCAGACGTGGCCAGGCGATCCACAGGCATGCTGATGGGTCGGGACAGCTGTCGGGTGCGCTGGATGCGCAGCTGAACCTTCGGCGCCGCGGTGTTAGCAGAGGAGTTCGACGCCGACCTCTGAGCTTCTGCTCCACCTGAAGCCTGCACCCCGTTGGGTTTCTCAGAGGATGAGACCGGAACTTTGTTTCTTCCAGGCTGGACCTCCTGAACCTCGTCCAGAATGTGTGACGACGGGATCACAGAGGAGTATCTTTTGTACACTTTGGAACTCTGATGAGAAAAAAAACAAATCAATGAGATTACCATCACAAATATTTTCACATGGAACCTTTTAACACATAAATCAAAAAAGAAGCATACTGGAAGAAAAACAACTTCAGTTTCAACAAATGAACAGACAAAAATAGTTTTTTGTCTGTTTTTTCCCTAACAAAATGCATTTTTTGCTAGAATAGCTCCGTATTACCAATAAAGGAGACATGTCCTGCTTCTAAATCCTTTTTTCCACATTTAAATCCTTCAGTGGGTCTACATACAGTGGGTAAAATAAGTATTGAACACGTCACCATTTTTCTCAGTAAATATATTACTAGAGGTGCTAATGACATGAAATTTTCACCAGATGTCGGTAACAACCCAAGTGATCCATACATACAAAGAAATCAAACCATAAATGTCCAGAAATGAAGTTATTTGTAATAATGTGGAATGGCACAGGGAAAAAGTATTGAACACACTTACTGAAATTTTTCTAATATGTTGTACAAAAGCCTTTATTGGCAATGACAGCTTCAAGATGCCTCCTGTACTAGTC
>NW_013952444.1:1606797-1632702 GCF_001266775.1 Austrofundulus limnaeus
GACTAGTACAGGAGGCATCTTGAAGCTGTCATTGCCAATAAAGGCTTTTGTACAACATATTAGAAAAATTTCAGTAAGTGTGGTCAATACTTTTTCCCTGTGCCATTCCACATTATTACAAATAACTTCATTTCTGGACATTTATGGTTTGATTTCTTTGTATGTATGGATGACTTGGGTTGTTACCAACATCTGGTGAAAATTTCATGTCATTAGCACYTCTAGTAATATATTTACTGAGAAAAATGGTGACGTGTTCAATACTTATTTTACCCGCTGTAAGTGGAACTGTAATGCTTTGGTCTGCTCCTTTTTGTAACTCCACAAGCCCCCTTCCAGTTTCTAGCGGTCCAATGTACTTTGATAAAGGGGTTTACGACTATATAGCTGCGCAGAAATGTTTTCTTTACAAATTAATTAAAAAGTAAGAAAGTTAATAAGGGAAAACTGTACTGGCTGAAAAATATAATCCAAACAGGATATAAAGATATCTAAGCAGCAAAGGAAAGACTAAATTAAACTTTTCTGCACTCCTATAGTCTCCAAGTTCCTTTTAGAGTGGAAGGTGTTGAGATCTGGAGTCACTGAGGTGAGGTTTTTGGGAGTCATCGACGAGAAACTGACATGGAGACCTCATTTAAATTACTTAACAACAAAAATGGCAAAATCATTTGCAGTACCGTATAAAGCCAAGGAGTAATTTAATGATAAAGCACTATGTATACTATATAATGCAATAATTGTTCCACATTTGATTTATTGTGTAGAAGTCTGGGGAAATGCATGTAAAACCATTACTAATCCTATTTTTATTTTCAAAAAAGAGTCATAAGAATTATCACAAGAAAGCATTACTATCACCCTTCTAATATATTGTTTCATCAGTTAAAATTATTACAATTTGATGAGTTGGTTGAATATCATGTTCTACAGGTGATGTATAAAGCTCATAGAAATGTGTTACCTTCAAACATCCAATCTAATTTTGTTAAGAGAGAAAGCTGCTATCATTTGAAGGGATTACAAATGTTTGTTAAACCGAAAATTCAAACAAATTTGAAGGACAGATGCACTTCAGTCAAAGGTTTAAGACTATGGAATAATCTGGAAAATTATTATAAAACCATGGGATCAATTAATTTCTTAATGATCAAAGCAAAATTGTTAAAGAAATATGAAATTGTTTAATTTGTATTTGTATGAGTTACTGTTTGAGGAGTTGAATTTTTTGTTTTGTTTTATTATAGTTTGAAATTAATTTAAAAAATTGTAGAAAGGAGCTGCCTTTCATTTTATTTGATTTGCATTTTTTGTTGTATGTAATGTTTTTTTTTAATGAAATGAATAAATAAATAAAGTACACAACAAAATGTATCTAACAGCAAAAAGGTGGATTTTAAATATTTCCCCTTTAACAGTAAATTATTTATCTTACACATTATTTTATTTATTGTTCTTTAAAGTGTGTGAACTGTTAATCTAATGATATCTTTATTTCACTAGCCACCATTTGAACAATGTAATTCAAACTCTCACCTCTTTGATGTCCATCAGGGACATGGAGTGGCGGCTGAGCTGCCGCACTTTCTCCTGCAGGGTCAGTCTGGGGGATGCTTGGCCACTGGTGGGGATTCCAGAACCAGCCTGGGGAGATTCGTCGAAGATGGTGCGAAAGTGACGCACCAGCAGCTCCACCATCAGCGCCTGGAAAGGATAATCCACCAGGGAGGACAGGGACACGTCGGCGTCTATCTGCCGGGGCTTCACCAGCGTCGGGCCAAAGATGATGCCCAGGTTACTGGCTGTCATTTTGTTCTCCTCGGCCTGTTCAGTAACTCTGAGGAGGTAAAGAGCAACACAGAGTTTAGCCTTTTTCAGCAGCAGAGCCAAAAAGTCTACAATTCGATATATATTTCTGTGATAAATAACACATGACACATCGTTAAATGTTGAGGCCGTAGTTAAATTTGTTCAATGAGGCAATAAAAAGACAGATTTTATGCTGTCATGCTCTACAAATTCCACCAGAGCTCTAGGGAAGTTTCTGTCTCCCTTTGAGGGTTATGAGGAAGTTTGTATTTCAGAGTCTTTGCGTGGGGAGCAACAAAACAAAAAGCCTGGGCCCGTACTTGTTCAGATGTGCGAGAAGGTGCCGCAGAGTCCTGTAGTTGGCTACGGGCAGCTGGCGGAGGAGGTCTCTGACCTTGAAAATGACGGCGTTCATCTGGGGGCTCGGACCAAACTTGTCTTTAATCTGGCTGCCCGGACATTTATCGGCCTCCGCCACTATCACCCGCTGGCACTCTTTAGCCAAGCCAATAAAGTTGTTGTAGAACCGATAGAGGAACAGCGGCTCAGGTAACTGTTGAAAAGAAAACAGCCATTGTGTTTCATGTTCCTCGCAGTAAAAGGCTGCATGGAGTTATTTAATATTTAAAACCATAAAATCAAATAAGTACAGTTACAAATGGTACAACAAAACATGTAAAATTCTGAGAAACACCTGTCGCAGGTAGAGTTTGAGAACATTGCTGATGTCATGGGGTGAGAGTTCAGACAGTTCAACCAAGTCCTTTCCATTTTCAAACGCCTGACAGAGCTTTTCCACACGCGACTTGGCACCATTCACACGGTAAATCCCCTGTGGGAGTAAGAAACACACCGTCACACTAAAAAAAACAATATATTTAACAATTAACTGAAAGTATTAAATTACTTGGGTACATGAAGCTGCACAAAATGTATCCAAATAAAAAAAAAACGTACCTTGATATTGAGGGCTCGACTTTCTATTTCAGATGTGCATTTCTTGATTATAAAAGGGATTCCATCTGAGCTGTTCTTTGATGCTTGAGCAAAGTCAATCCCAAACAGCTGCAGTCGGCCTTGTAGCTTTTTGTGACCACACTGTATGGCGAGCGTCTCCAGACACTTTTTATGACAGGCTAACGAGCACTGACAAAAAGAAAGCACAGTTAAAGTGAAAATTTAAAAAAATTGTTAATTCTACCGATCATTTCAGTGTATTTTCCTCAGCCAGAGTAAAGCTGTGTGTATTGTACCTCTTCACATTCAGCCCCGTGGAAAACAACCAGACTGTCGCACTCTCTGCACTTAGAAGGAGCTCGCAGTTTTCTTAACTTGTGTGTCTGAGCCGCTTTTGACATTTGAGCATTTCGAAACGGTCCGGGAGAACTCGCCGTCTCTATCACCATCTCTGCCAGACCTGAAAACCACAGGAGCTTTTGAGGAAGGCAGCGAACTAAACATTTTATTTTCAGTGGGAAGAGCAGCAGCTAAGCTGAACGTTATTATTAAAAGAGATGCTAGGCTTTGCTGATGTCACCCAACTATACAAACGATAGCTTCGTTTCCTGTTTTTACATGTTACTAAAACAGAAATGCACAGTTCAATTATAGTCATAAATACAAAAAATAATTTAATATAAGCTTTAAATAAAGGTGATGCTATAGTTTATGAGAAACAAATCAAAAAGGTCATCGTTGCTTTCATTCCCACTGTTACAACACTCAACACAAAAAAAATGAAGCTGAAACTACGTCTCATAATTAACAAAAACCCTAATCCATGCTGCTAAAAATAAAAACATCTGATGCAGCAGGGTTTACACTAATACGATAATTTGATGTTTTGTGCACAAGTGTTGCGCAACACCCTCACACCATCTCTCCTTCCGTGCCTGAACTTCTCTGCAGACATAAGACTATAATTAGCAGAAAGCGTGAACATGACTCTCTCTGTGCAGTAAAAAAAAAACACACACACAGCAATCACACAGAACACACACACTGACATGTCTTACCATTATCTAATGGGGTGAACGGTTCCCTCTCGTCCAGGTCGTCAGCTGAAGACATGGTACCAGTGGAAGGAGTTCTGGGCAGCCGGCGTTTGAAGTCACCTGAAAATGTTACTTTTTAAAATTCCTGTGGTAATGTTCACACTGAATGCAATTACACATTTTAAGCTACTGACATAAACAGGATATATTAACATTAACAAAGAAATAAATATTGTACCCTAGTTGTGCTTATTTTCATTTGAAAGTAAAATAAATTGGAAAACATTAAGAGGTAATTTGTGGACTTATTATCATTACACTGTCAGGATGTTACCAAAACAAATTACAATAAACAGCAACATCATGATTCATCTAAAGTATCGATGTGATGCTACTGTTTGTCATCTCTTTATCAGTTTTACTGATATGAATATCGCTTTCATCAGCAAAATGCTTCTTTTACTTAGTCCACACATTCATTATTTTATATCCAAATGCATTAACAAAAAGACTTGTTTATGTGTGTAAAACCTTTGTACCTGGGCTGGCTGTGGGAGAATCCATGGACCTGGACTCACTGCTGCCTCCAGCGCTTTCTGAATCGCTGCACATCCCGCCCTGGCTGCCCTGACTGCTGGAGGCCCAGGCTCTCAGCGGGGCCTGGCTCCTCAGTGCTGCAGAAACACATGCAGACCACCAATCACAAACAAACGAAACATAAATAGCTGCTTTTTTAGTCACACTCTAGGTTTTATTTTTCAGAGAACAGGAGGTCAGGTCACATGAACATTAGACTTCCAACTAAAACTGTTTTAGTCTTTAAAACCTTTCCATGACTCAGAGGACACAGTCAGTCCCTCAGAGGCTATGGAAGAATCACACATTTGTAAGCAAATCAAACTTACATTACAACCAGTCTATCCTCCAGCAGCAATAGAAGTTTTATTTGAGTTTCTTTTTATAATACAGTGGGCACGGTTCTGCTAATTAGCTAACAGTGAAACTAGCTTCTTATTTAGTGGATTAGCATTTTAGCAAACTTTGGAAATCATTAGCAGACCAATTATCTTCCAATAAGTTAGTGCTAAATTTGTATTCTTATGCCATTTATCCCAAATTAAATAAAACTATCCACTCTCACAAGCAGTGCTGAACATGTCAGACATCGTGTGTGTAGCATGTAGCATCTTTAGCATCTAAACTTCAAACTAAAACAAAAGATAACTTTGTATAAAATATGGTAGAGAAAGTACAGTATGTTTGACTAACTTCAAACGGTATTAAAAGAAATACAGACACAATCAGAAATGCTTTTATTGTGAAAGGGTTAAACTGGAGGTATCACAAGTTAGACAGGGCTTTAACTCTGGTTTGGATTGGCCAATTTGCCTCAGTTTATTCCACCTACCTTCAAATTAAACCAATAGAAAGCTAACGGGTTTGTGTCAGTCACCCCAGTCTTCATGTGGAAGGAGATGAAGATGTGGGACACAGGCTGTCGGGAGTGACAGTCATCTTAGTGGTTAGCGTTAGCCTCCCTTAATTTTAATAGGTTTAGCGTTAGCAGATCTGAGATTCTTGTTTAGTGACTTAGAGGTTAGTGAAGCTAATGTTTTGGTTAGCTGTTCCCACCACAGCTAAACTACAAACTGAAACTGATGAATGCTGGAATACAAACCTCGTATGTCAGTGCTGCTGTTACTTTTACTGATCTGTGCAGGCCGGTCCATTTCATCCCCCACCAAGGCGTCACAGGAAGTGACGGATTCCTGAGACAGGTTGCCATGAGAGGAGTGAGTGCTGCCCTGTGATCTTTTGCTGAATGCAAACCTGGAGAAAATAAAGTTAGGATGTTAGGATGGTAATATTAAATAAAAAACAAACCAGAAATGTCATTAAGATTCTGATTTGCCAGTTTGTGCTATCAGCAGCTTTGTTACTACTAATGACACAAACATTTTAGTGTAATGTACTCCTAATATTTGATCTCTTTACAACAAAGCTGTAGGGAATTTAAAATAATGTTTGCAAGTGAAGCAATTTATCCTTTGTAAAAAGATAACTATTGTGTTTTGTGCTGATTAGCAAACTTCAGAGGTTTCCTCTAGAATTGTGTAAAAAAACTGCATAAATTACAAAAAAGCTACTTTGGATGTTTTTTAATTTTTTATTTTTTATTTTCAAAAGAGAGATGTCTTTTTTCAGACAAGGATGTCTCAGTGTATTTACCAAGACTAAAAGAGCTGTGGAGAAGAAAGAAAAACAGAAAGAAGCCCTGTCAGCAGATTACGTCAACAAATTTTGTTAAGAAAAAGAGAAAAAAAACTCTTAAAAATACACACTGCAGATCAGTTACCAATAGAAATTTTCTGTAATTTACTCTTCAACTGTATCTAGCAGGGTATTAGAGCTGGGCGATATGATCAAAATTTTTTATCACGATATTTTCAACATTTTCACCGGTTTCACGGTGTTTGACGGTATTTTTCTTTTCATCACAGCTCAGCTGATAATAAAATGTACAAACCCTGCTTATTGACTTTTTTTTCTTTTACTGTACTTCTGTCTGTGTCTCTGTTTCCCTCCTCTGTGTCTGTTCTTCTCTGACTGGTGGTTGGAGACAGTAGTCATGCATTTTGGTCCAGTCGTGAAGGAGGAGGGTTAAGAAAAGATTATGATCGGGTTTATTAAAGCTTATCAGCACGACTCGCCTTGCACACCAGTCAATTCCAACTCCACTACGAACTACTTCCTGCGGGCTTTTCACAATAGAACCACGTTAAGTCTCCTTCAGCATAACGTCTCCATATTAACTAACCGCATTAAATCTAACTGTGCACGTCACCGAAGAGGTGTTTACTACATTCAGCGACAGCGAAAACAGGATGTTTTTTTAAACGTCAGTCAATATAAGCAGCGGAATCGCCACCCAACTAGCAACTAGCTGCTCCAAACATTAGCAAGCTAACGCACATAGCGGTGCAGCAAGGAAAAATGTCCCCCGGGAAACAACAGTTCACTGGCGGCCGTGACGAAACGTTCCGCTATTTAAACCGGAATGTCTGGTATTCAAAAAATTCATATAACAAAAAAAAAAAAAACGGTATTCAGTGCAAAACGGTATACCGCCCAGCACTACAGGGTATTACAACATTATTAACCTTAACACTGACTTTGTACTTTAGATATCAAAATATTGTTTCTTGTCTTTGAGAAAATGAGCAAGTGTGTGGGAAGCTAATTCTTAGCCTTTACTAGAACGCTACAGGCAGCTTCACACAAGAGCCAAACTCTCACGCTCGCAATCATCTGTGCTGCTTTCAGCCTTCAACACAGATATTTCCTGAGGAAGGGCATGAAATTCAACACGCGCTCTGTCTCTGCAAGGTTCTGACTCTGCTCCTCCCTCTTTGACTCATTGTTACTTTTGCTGAATGTAGAACTATGCAACTTCACCAAGGGAGGGGCAGCCCTGAAGACACAGAAATACTATCCTCTACAACTGAAACTTGATCCAAAAACTACAAAAAACACAAAGCAAACACAAGTATACGTGTTAGCCGGGCGTACTTCCATAAAAAGACATACTGTTTTAAAATTGCAGAAGTGCAACAACCTGCACTGTGATGACTTTGAAGATGTTATCTTTGTGTTTTGTAAAATTAAGAGTCATCCTTTCTTTTCAGTGTCCTTGAACAAAGCACTGGAGCATCTCCACACTGAAAACACTTTCTCACCTGGAAATGTCAGAAACTGAGTCTGACTGAAGGTGCTCTTTGGGCAGGTTTTTGGGCAGGTTCTGAACAAACTCGGCGTAGCACCCTCCTGGTTCATACAGCTTGGCACTCTCACTCAGGGCCTGGAAGTGGGCAGGGAGCGCCACAGATTGTGCTTGCTGCATCTGAAACCAGTTTACTGTCACCTGAAAGAAAAAAGGGACTGAGTGAGTGAACAAAATAAAAAAATGGGGTTTGATTGGACCACCACAGGTCGACACAAGAAACTTGAGGGGGTGCTAAGTCTTGAATTCTGCTCAAATTTTAATGTGTTTAAGCTTCTGTGGACTCTTTACAGAAGCACTGCAATCCTGCAGCCTTCAAACAGTCCTGCCTGCCTGGTGCTGGGTACTAACTAAAGATCTCTTATCCTTACTTTGATGAATCAGAGATGTTTCAGCATTGCTAACCTGTGCAACATTGAGTGAAGTCTTTAAAGTGATCCACTTTCTCTCAGTGCACTACGTTCTTATCAGAATGATGACATGAACTAGAGTTTCTTACCGCTTTGAGTGTGAGGTCGCACTGGAAGACCATCTCTCGGATCTGTGACAGGATTGTTCTCTTAGCGTTGGCCAAATCCATTTTTCTGACACCAGCATCAGCCAAACAGTTCTGGTACTGGTCTTTGGCCTCTTCCACCTGCCCGACGCATTGGATACAAAACAGTTTAAAGATGCGGAAATGACTCACACGAAATGGTTAAAAGAGTGTTTATTTTGTGCTGCCAACCTTCTGCAGAGCTTCCTCCTGGAGTTTCCTCTTCTTCTCCAGCTGTTTGTTGCCAGTGTTCGGCTGCTCCTCCTGGGAGCGGCTTTTAGACGAGTGGGCTTTCTGGTACTCCTCTCTCCTCTGCGTGTTCAGCGCTCTTGCCTTACGAAGGGTTGAGTCAGCCTCTTGCTGCCAACGCCACGCAGATCGGATCGGCCAGACAGAAAGAAAACAATTAAATGTCACAATATACTATGCAGCTTTACTGAGGAAGCAATCAGAGATGCATTTTTTGAATGGAAACCAGTAAAACATGCAGGAATTGGACACCCCTGACAGCTGGTAACCAACACTGCAACATTCAGTGTTAAACACAAACCATTTTCTTTTGCTCTCTTTGCCACTGCTCCTTCAGGTCTTTCCTCAGTTTGTCAAGTTCATTCTTGCGAGCCAGAAGAGGCTGAAATAAATGAAGGATCAACAATCAAGTTTTTTTATGTATTATAAATAATGTTTTTGGCACAGAATGAGATCTCAAGAGTACTACAAAAAAAGTCTCTGTTTAGATGGGTTACTATTCATGCACACTTGATTTTACAAATTACAAATCATCTTAAAATAAAAAATATTTTGAAGCTTCCACTCTGTTTTTACTATGTGAGTGTCGAAGCAGATATTTCAGATTGTTGGCATGAACTGAGCAATAAATTCTCTAGGTTAATGTTTTTTTTTTTGTTTAATGTAACAAGTTAAAACACCTCACAAAGTTTACAGTTAAGCTTTTGCTTTTCATTTTTTTACCTGTATGAATTTATTGGTTTGAAGAGCCACTGCAGTTTGAATAAGGAGCTGGTTGTATTCGATGTCCTTCTTGAATGCGGAAATGTAGACATCACTAAATGGCATGTAGTCCTTCAGAAAACATGAAAGAATTTATACATGTTTTGAAATTCTTCTCTCATGGAAGGGACAGACAACCAGATCAGTAAGTCTTTTTGTTACCTGTTGACTGGCCTGGGTCTTTGCAGACTCTGCCAGTTTGGCATAGCTTTTAGAATATTCAATGTCTGAAAGATAAAACATGACAAATACACAGAAAACATTACTGACCTACCTGTAAATTATTTTCATATAAAAATATGCTCGCTGTCAAAAAAAAATGCACAGCCATGAATATCTCACCCATAGTCACTCGCTTTTCCATCCATCCCAGAAGGTCTTTGATATACTTGGACCAGGCCTTTGCATAAAGTAGAGCAGACTCTACTCCGCTGTCATTCTTCAGCAGGGTCAAGTCCACTTCTTCCTCTGTTGACAGTGGCACCTCTGGACCTGTGACGTGGGGAGAAGGGATAGAGGTCAGATGGGAGGTATGAGTGCAATGTTCTGAACATGGACTCGTGTATCTTAGTTCCACTTTCTATTACACATGTGAGAAGGGTAAGTTAAAAAAAAAAACAGAACAAGGTTGGAGAAGTTGTCAGTATGAGACAGAATGAAATTGTCAGACATTTACTGGATCATTCTAACAGTTTTTATTCCTTTTATGTGTCCCAAGTCATGCGACTGAACACAACCCCCATGTATTCTCAAAGTCGAACAGCCGGGTACTTTGTCACGTGACCACGTTGTAGACGGAGGCTGACATATTGCTTTGGGGGAAAATAGGATGATTTCCTCTATGTGGAAAATAGGAAAAATTGTGAAAAGTTGCTGTAGGACTGCACTTCTCACGTAAAAAACATCCATAGATAAAATATTATTTTTTTTCTAATTACAAGAGTGAGGGGAGAGAAATACGAGTCAACACGTGTTGTTGTTCTGCCTCTGCAGACCTCCGTGCTTCTCCTTGTTTAAAAAGAATTGCCTCATTGTTTTGATTTAAAACACACTAAAATTGGCTAAAATGAAGACTAAACACTCAAAACTACACATTAACTATAAAATCCAAACATGTTAAAAGTCACAGATCTAATTAATAAAGTCCTGCACTCAACGGCTCAACATTGCCGCCAATCTCCATTCAAATTTCGCCTCTTTTTATTTTCTTCTTCCTGTAGATTTTTTAATGCTTGTCAGATAACTTTGAGCCTCAGTCAAAAAGGAGGTCTGGAGGGATACATTTTTTCGGTTTAAGAGAAAGATGAGACTGAYGATGGACAGCAGTGTTTTTCCATGAGATTACAGTGTTTACTGCTTCCTTCAGCTGCAACGCGCTGCGTCTCTTTTCTTTCCACCATAAAAAAATGGAGGTTGAAATCACGTGACAGAATGACATTACGCTGACCCGCACAAGATTACGGTCAGATGCAAAAAGAGAAACGAATGAGTGTGAAAAAGTAGCAGAAATAGGAAAGCAGAGGTTTGAGGGAGGTCTACCTCAAGGATGCGAAACCTAATATCTGAGCTAACTCAGAAACTGTTAAGAAAAGTTGCCCTGGGCTTCCTAACAAAGTCATTTATAGCCATCGCATTTCAGAATGAAGTTTTTCTCACATGCATGCAGCATGGAGAAAAAATGACTGACTGTGAAGTAAACTTACCCACAAGATTCCTTCTCTCCGGAACATAGCCGTCAGGATCCACAGAGAGGTTGTCAAAGGACTGTGAAAAAGACAGTCTAGATTAAAAGGAAGGAAAATCACACATACAATCAAAGTCACACATCAGTAGCAGCTGGGTTTTCAACACCCCAATTAAGTACATAATAAGCAAGTCTTTGAGGTTGTTTTAAATAAAGGCGGGGTAAAATTGCTGCTATTAGTGCCCCCTTTAGAGGGATGCAATTCCAGAAGAAAGACTAGAATAACATATGTGGCCTGAAAGCAAAAGAAGAAAGATGGTGTCTCACCCTGCTTCTCCTGGCCTGGGGGTTCCCCAACCCTGAGCTGTTGTCCACATCTCCCATAAGGAAGTCAGAAACTCTGTGACGTTCAAACATAGAAATAAATACAAGAGAGCGTAAGCGTTTAGAAAACAGGTTGAATGGTCAAAGGGCTAATCTATTTTAGTGACTCTGAACTAGTATTTAGATGCAGATATAGGAATGGGATAATGACAGGTTTAACAAGACCAACAAGCTCCTGTCATCTGGTCTAAAATCAGCCCAACACTTGCTGGCTGTGGCACAGAAAAGTAAACAAAATGGTGGTGTTGAAAAGAAAAACAAGCACGGTACTCACACATTGCCGAATGTGAATGCCAAAATGTCAATGGAGTTGTGTATCTCGCCGAATACAGCTTGTTTGTTTTCAGGGTTCACTTCCTTGAAGTTAATGCCTGCGAACAGTGATAAAACACGCTACAACTTCAGCCAAAAGGGAAAAAAAAATTCAACTGCAAACCAGCTTTTTGTGTACTTAATCCTTCAATAATTAAGCTGCATGTAATCTAACCTGACAAACAAATGTAGGAAGTGAGCAGTTTGATTTAATTTCAGAACCTAAATCGTCAGGCATGAGCTGGACCGGTTGCTTTCTATAGGATACGGTCATCAATTCTGCAGACTTTAAGTTGTTTCAACAAAATGCTGTGGATGACATCCAAAAGGTAAAAACTCTTCAGTTTGGGTAGTTTAAAAACTAGGACGAGAACTTTAAAAAGATGCCAAAGATAATTTTGTGTAATGTCCGAGTGTCTTCCTACCCTTTCAAATGTCCTCCTGAAAAAGCTTCAAAGATCATCAAAGTGGAGGATTCAACGGCTATTCAGAAACAATCCCAGACTTTTCCTCCTTTGTTTAAAAGTGATAAAATCCTCAGTACCATCATCCATGCTGATTGTGGTCAGAGAAGGCAATCTTTGCTTTGAGCAGCTTTGGGCAGAACGGTATCCAGAAATTTCAAAGAGCCATCAAAGCCTGAGAATCTTCGCGAACGTGAGCGCAGAGCTTTCTTCACAGAAACGTTTGCAGAAAGCAATCAGAGGAACCAAAAACACAGTCAGTGAAATCCGACCAAGCTGAGTACTTCCTGTCTGCCTCGCAACAGGAAACACTCACACAGCCTGAATTCTGTCACATGTAACACATGTAAGACTACCATGACAGTTCTTACCTTTGCCCTCCTCCACCTGGCGCTTTTCAGCTAACACCAAGTCTGCAGCAAAGTGAATAAGTAGCTCCAAGTTCCAGGGTGTTTCCTAACGTTTGCTTTTCCATTTTCTCTTAATGAAGGTCAACTTAATCCTTGTTCCAGGTGGATGTGTAATTATAAATCTCCAGCTGAATAAATTCTGAGAGGTCATGGCATACTGGGTTAGGAAGGCAGCACATTCCAGGGAGACTCTTGAGGACTCCAAGAGAAAGGAGGTGCGGTGCAAGCCTCCCTGTCCTGCACCTCCCTATCTCCGAATGCTCGCGTACAACTCAGAACTGACTTCTTCCTGAGGACATCCTGTGGATGTCTAACAATGATTGCAAAGCTCGGCCCCCTTTGTCACGGCTGATATTTGGAAACTGCATCATATAAGTATATGGCCTATTGTTTTCTCATGACTGAGCTGGAAGTGAGACGACTACTTTGTGAAATAAATGACATTTTGTCTGATTACAGCATTTCTGGCACGTGAGAACATTTCAGTCCTCATCAGTAGGCTAAAGCGGTATCCATATTGCACAATTTTAAAAACAAACTAATTTAATGCAGAAAATCTCTTTTAATCATCAATGAATAATAAACATACTTAGATAACTGTTAAATTTACAATAAACTAAAAAACACACAAGTAAAGAAGTGCATTGTCAGTTGTGTGTTTTTCAAGCAAAGGGGATTACAACATAAAATAATTTCAATAATTTGAGGAAGTTAACATTCTTTGTTATGGCAGTTTAAATGAAAGTGAATGTGACGTGGAGAGTTGCTTTGTCTGAGTTTGTTTCAGGCCAGGTGACAACACAGAACAGAAGGCAACAATAGCTGCTTTCCATTAGAATTAAACCTTTATCCAGATCTTTTCAAGTTTTTGAAAATTTGCATACACTGAAAACAAACAACTACAGAAGGAAACGGTTTGAGTGGAAAATGTGCCATCTAAAACAAGTTGGACAACCGTGTGTTTGGAAAAGAAGCAGAATTTTGGCAGCAGTACAAACACGCCAGGTGTCGAGCTTCAAAGAGTAACACAAGCAAGAAGAAGACACACTCGGCGTAAAGAGAGGCACACATGGCTTGTTAACATCCATTCCTGTAAGTCTCCCTGATTTATTCTTCTTTCAGCTTTTTCTCCATTAACTCCCTATCTGAGTCAGTTTTGTGTTACCTGCTGGTCATTAGGGACAGTCTGATCAGGCATAAGACACCCCCTGGTGGAGATTCAAACCCCTAACCCAGTATAAAGAAAACAGCTGTTTGCATTACAGCTTTTTTCCTAATATATGGCTGGTATCTGCATACCAATAATCTCACAGAGGTACATGCAAATATGGAGAAGATTATATTTTAAATGCAATCATAAAAATGCAAAAAGGCTTTGATTGAGTACCAATTTTTAAAGCATTTTTTCTTTTAAATGACTGCCAATGGTTTATTCGAGGGAACTCAACCTATCTAGTACAAATGCATTTTTAGGCAACCATTAATGAGAGGATTTATAGGTGATTTTTATTACGCTATTTAAGCTTAAATGCTCTAGAAATAAAAGTAAATTAGGAAAATAATTTCGAAGTCTTTGAGAACTATCGGCCATTAATCATTTTTCTATCAGGCGACTCAGGTGCCAATACTTCTTTTGACTAATCTGAACAGGGCTCTAGTGTGCGACCAATTTGGTCGCAAATGCGATCTGATTTCCTAATAGTGCGACTAAAAAAGTGTCCAGTCGCACTGGTGCGACCAATCGTTCGAGGGGGAGGGGGAGCGGTCGCCCACTGAAAAAGTTTCCATGTTCCATAAAAAAATGAATCCAGCAGTATCAACCATAACAGTCGCCCGCCGACACAGTCTCCATCTCTCCCAGTAACACAGCGCTCTGCTTGCGGGCTCCACTCCACACCTCCCACACGCACACACACCTTTGTTGTTCTGTATTCATGGGGACTTTGCATTGGCTTCCATTCATTTCCCAAACCCTAACCTCACCTGGTTTTGTGTACCAGGGAAATGGTTAATAATTGCACCCATTATGAAACCTGCACACACATGCACGTGCACGCACATGCAAAGCGAAACAACCGTTTTTTTTAAACCCAGATCGGAGTCTGAAAAGCATTTTTTTTCTTGTTAACTGTGGAGATGAAAAGAAGATGTGGACAGTTGATTGCTCTTAAGTCCATCGTGTTAAACAGTCGAGTTCTGCTCTGTGAGCAGCAGATCATTTCAGCAGCACGAGGAAGCTCACTTGTATGGCAGGCCGCTGTTACACTTAATGAGTTTCACCACAGTTACATTCCAAGTATCTGAAATTGGTTCTTCTGGGTCTCAGGAGGATAAAACTAAACATATTAGATATTTAAGTGAAATAATATAATAAGATTCAACTAATGCTAATGAAACTGCAGACTTGCATGTGTTATTTTTAAAAAATCTGCACAAACTTTTAATAAATATCAGTAATATTTCCGCTATTAATCAATATTCTCTGTTCATCATTCTGGTTTATCCAAGGCCAAAGATCCATAGGGTCAAACTACAGGAGTTGTCCATCTAAGGGGCAGGTGTCTAAAAAAATGTAACCATGAAATGTTTAAGATGTTTTTAATATGTTCAGCCCTTAAACATTTGCACTTAGAATTTTATAGAATCACTTTAAATACTTTTCAGTAAGTTAAATGTCTACAATTCTGGTTCAAATAAAGAACTTCATGTTTACTAGATTGTTAACTAATTATTTTCGAGTTAATGTTTCCTTAATGAAGAGTGATTAAAAAAATAACCTGTAAAACTCTGATGTTAAATGCGACAAGGTTGAAAATTTGGGTGCACCTAAATTTTGTGCTGGTGCATCTAAGAAAAAAATGTTGGGCGCACCGGTGCAACCAGTGCAAAAAGTTAGTCTAGAGCCCTGCTGAATATTTTTACTTTTCACAAACTGACCACTGAACACACCAAACACTACAGAATGCAGACAAACATGCATCCTTAGAGTCATCATTCAAAGACAGGACAGGTGATCAGATAAGCCAAAGATTTTACAACTAAAGAGGAAAGGCTTGACTGGAAGGAGGACATGTTGAAAACAGGGAATGAAAATTATAGGCTTCTGCTGCTCTTGTGTGCAAGAATTCCTCTTTAATGGGTCACATTTTTACCTGATGAGTTTACGAGCAGACATGCCTTTCAGTTTTGTCTTTATCTGCTGCTTTAAGAAACTCTGCATAAGGTCATGATTCAGAAACATATTTCCAAAAAAGCATGGAGTGGGGAAACATTCCTTCAGGGTGAATCCTTCATGGAACTAAAAGACCAATACTTATCTTGATCTACTGATACAACAATGAGACTTCATGCCAAGATATTAGATAAAAGCATCACCTGAGCCTTGGCTTTGTTCAGCTGTACGTCTGTCAGAACTCATGCATGCTGCTGAGTAATTTACGCACCTTTGACTTTAGCAATGACCATGCCAGCTGCTCCAAGGATGTCCACAGAGTTGAGAGTCTGGTGTTTGCTAATAACGGTCTTGAGGACACGAATTAACTCGGCCAAGCGTTCCTTCACCACCTCCTGAAGACCTTCCATGTTTTCTGATAAAAAACAAAAATGCAAGTTTTGGACAAATCAAAGCTCAATTAATCCTAAACCTGACCACCATGTGGCTCAGTTTACAACATTTTATCAAAAGATTATTTCACAAATATTATGTCATTTGAAACTCTGACGTCATCTTTTGCTCATTCACAAATTCTTTTCTGGGCAAATGATTTGTTCTGTTGTGCTTTATCTGTGCTACTGCCTGCAGCACAAAAGTAAAAGAATAAGAAGGCTGTGGTTGGCTGACAGTGACTAGATCAGTTGCATGCAAATGCTGTGATGCAACATTTTTGGTTTTAGTTTTTTTTTTTTTTGTTTTGTCGTTTTGCTTCCTCTGAGCACAAAGTGACACCACGTCCAACGGAAGTGGTGCGTCTCCTTAACAGGTGAAGCCTAAAAAGCAGCAACATTTTTATTGTTAAAAGTTGAAACGTGCAGAGACGTTTCACATTTAATATGCACGGCTTTCTTACAGACTGCTTCAAAGCGAAGACAGTGAAATGTATAAAAAACTTCAGAAAGCTCTCATTTTAAATAAGCATTTAAAAATGAAAATGACTGACGCGACACATGGCAACAATTATATAATCACATGGTTCTCCTGGCAGTCGGCAGCCGACGGTAAGAGCAGCACTCTAGCTTTAACACCAGTGAGGTTACACAAGACGACACAGAGGGAGGAAAAGAATGTTCAAAATGTTTCTAGATTAGTCCTTCTCTCTTTACTTTTTCAAGCATATCACATTCTGTCAGTCCCTCTGCTATGAAAGGCATCTGTTGAACCAGAAGCAGCTCTTAAAAGAAAAAAAGAACCTTGTATACAAAGGTCTTTCAGTTGCTATAGTTGGTCACTGTGGGGTTTGTTTGCTTTTTTTCTGTTTAATGTCAACTATATCCAAAAGTGTGGGAATAAACAGACATTTTCATACTATAATCATTTGTAAACAATAAAACAAAACGAATGGAAGAGGGGGAATCTATCACCTGCTCTGATTCTGGCAGATCAGCAGTGCTCTACAGAAGAAGTGGGCACCAGACGAAAGGTGAGTTCATGTCTCACTTGCTGCTTTGGAATAAGCGGGGGCAGAAAAGTCATCTGTTCTTCATCAAAGCAACCCAAACAAGCAGCGGGGCGAGACGAGGGACTGGATTTATGGGACCGCTACTAAGAGTTGCAGAGTTAAAAAGAATGCATCTATGTGTGTGAGTGTGTGTGTTACATTTTCTATTTTCCTTATTAAAATGACTGGTGTAACAAATCATTCATACATAATCTTCGGCTGAAATGAAATTTGACTGCATCTTGTCCAGTTGTGAGTGTGACACCAAAAATCCAATGAGAAACACTAAGGTAAATAAAAAAGAACTGTAACTTGAGATTAAAAATAAAGATATTATCCAGAAATGAACCTAGCCTTCCTTGGAGGAATACATATTACCCGCTGCTCTGCATGCTAAAGTTTTTAACAAAGATCTTGCGATTTGATGGAACACTTAGTTGTGGTGGCCATCTTCAACTGGGTTGACTTGGAAATATAATTAGTTATGTACAAGTATTGCTTTGTAAGAGTGTCGCCAACGTCTGTTCAGTAGTTCAGGAAATATTTTGCTGACAGAGCACATCCATATTTTTTAATTTATTGTATCTACACTAATAAAGCATAATCCCTGTTTCTACCCTAGCAGGGTGGCTCAACTTCCCACTCCCCCAGGTGAAAGGTCTGTAACACCTCAGCATGAGCTTTGGTCTGACCCTAACCCCTGAACTCTTTTTAATTCTCCTGCTCTGTAATAGTCAACAAGATTTCAGTGATCTGCTCCATGGCTTTTAAAGTTTCTTTAATCCAAGATACATGTGACTTTGTTATTATTGGTTATTAGCATATAAGAGCCAGTCCTATTTAAATGCATACATACTAGTTTTGCATCAAAAGGAGCACGACTGAAGTGGTGCTATGAAATCACAGCAGCAGAAGCACCATTTTGAATCACTCATTTCCTTTTCTCATGATTAGACTGATTTGCTCTTCAAAGGTTCACAATGTGGACAAATCACAATAGCTGTGATGTTATGGCAACAAAGACCAATGACTTGATCCAACCGTTTTTTTAATCTTTTGTTTACTGTCACTATCTACAGTTAACACCGTGCCGCACTGAGCAGAGCTATGCTCTGCAACAAAATGAAACAAACAATTAAACAGTAGCCAGCAGTTTCAGTTAAACACAACAACCTTTAGCAAACAAAGCTCATGTCTCATTAATTAAAGCAAAGCAATAATATTTTAACACACATGTACACACTAGTTTACCTCTCCATAAGTATGTCAACAGTTAATTTGTTAATTTGTGAGAATAAAAAAACAAACAAGATAAATTAAATAATTTGTCTTAAAAACGTTCAAAATCTCAACTGTTGATCTTTAATGTGTGTCTCTGCTTTGTGCAGCGTGACCCAACTCAAATAAAGCAGGTCTACAGGAGTTGTGTCACAAAATTAACATGCACTGCAAATCTGCAGGCTGCAGGAAACAAGTGTTGATACCCTCTGGGTTATCACAGCCTGAGCCTTGTCTCCTGGGGGTTAGTGCTTCTTACTGGACAAAAGGACAGTTACGTGCTGGTTTCAGCCTTTAAAAACACTCAATGAAAACATCCAAATTATAACAGGAAAGCATTTAACTGGTTTGCTGTAGTGAGTGTATCTACATTAAAAACACCTGCTTGAAAGAGATTTTTATTTAACTTCACTCTTAAATGGTTAAAATTACGAACCAAAAAAGGTTTTTATTGCTAATGTCAGGCCAGTAAAACCATTCTTACCCTCTAACAATGATCAAAACTGTAAATTTGGAAGAAACATCCTCAAATCAATAAATCATTAGCTGTGTTACTATCCAATTTTAATGCAAATTTTTTGCAAATTTTGCCATTTCCATCCTTCAAAATGTGCATAAAAAAACGATGGAAACACGGCTATTGATATATTGTATTTTCTCTGTAAATACTACAACTTGACCTAGTCAGGAAGGTAAACACCAACAAACTAATATAGCTCTATGGTTTCAAATCTGTGCACATTGAAATTTAAATGTCTCTACAATCTTCAGAAGCTTGTTGTTCACAAGGATTCTACGTGTGAACAAGTCTCAAGGGAAAAGGTTTTTATTGTCATTGTGTGACGGTTGGTATTTGGCTACTAAAAATACGAACGATTAGACACAACACAGCATTTCAAACATTCGCCATCTAGTTTGCTTTGTGTGGGAGGGTTCCATTGTTTCTCACACATCTGGAGCCTGGTGCAGAGAAAGACCAATCTAATCCCGATCTTCAGGCAACCTGACAGAGGTTACAGCCTCTGCTTCCCCCTCTGATAACAACAGGCAATCAACTGGCCCGTCTGGACACGCGATCTGCTGAACATAAAACAAGCCTCGGCAGCTCCAGTGGCACGGCGCTGCTTGGGAAACAGCCGAAGGGCTTTACAGAAAGACTGGGGAGGCAACGTCTCTCCTTCAGCAATTTTCCTCCTCCTCTTCTTTTCCCAGAGGGAGTACGGGTGACACAACAATACCTGAACCAGCACATAATTTCTTTTTCTCTCTCCTTTTTTTTAGATGCTTATCTGTGTTTCACATTCCAGGCTAGTGACGCACTACTTTCTGTTGTAACTTCTGTTAAAATTGACACAAATCTGGTCTCTTTGTAGATTAATTAAATAAAGTCAACTTTGATTATCTGTAAATCTTTTCAGTCACAAAAAAATAAAAACAAAGGCTGAAAAACATCAACAAAACAGAATCTGATTGCGTTTCGGGGCTGGCCGCAACCTGATATGCAACAGAACTGTTTGGTCAGGATTCTATCTCCCAACACTGATTTCCCTCTCTGTCCAAACAAACACTGCAATGCCAGGTGCTTCTGCATCTACCCTATACCTTGTTTGGAGACAGTGTGAACCCCAGCATTACACAGACAGTAAACAGCAGGCTCCTAATAGCTACCAGCTCTTAGGCCATAAATGTGCTCTCTCTGTGAGGTCTGGGCTTCAAAGGCAGGCTGTGTCTTTGACACTTTATTACAACTTTTAGGGAGTTTTAGGCAGGTGATAAGAACAGATCCTTGGATGAAGACATAAAGGGATCATCCACTTGTAGAAACTGCACAGGTTTTATGACAAAATCAAAGACTTCTGGTTGCCTAATGCGGGAACTACAGTAGATGTTTACAACAAAAGTGAGAGAATTCAACCTGTCAAGCTCAAAGATGTTGCAAAAAATAAATATTCCCAGACTGCTGTGTTAAATATAACATAACATCATCTGATGAGTCTAAATCGGACTAACCCTCCAAAATAAAATAAACAAAAGCAGCACTTTAAATGATAGAACCAATGAATGCACAAAAAAAGATTAGTGCCTCGACATGCATAAAGACGAACGACCTCAAAAAGCTAGTATTGCATAGTTTTACAAACTAACCTTAAGATGTTTTAATGAATGAACCCTTGTGCTACAGCATGTAAATGTGTGCCGCAGGAGTTTCTACTGCTCTGGCAAAGAGAAACTGGGCCAGGTAGTTTATTAAAGTGAAACGAGACAAGCATAATAGGATAGAAATAAAAATAATAATAAATTGTTTCACTATAAAACTCAATAAGCCATGGCTGCTTCGATAAATTACGGCAGCTTTACCAAATCACAAGCGGGGACGTCCTCAGCTAGCAGAAGCTAATGGCCAGTCCTCCACTCGCCATGACCAATGTCCTGCACAAACCTCCAGAGCCCATAACCATAAATCCCACCCCGGGAAGCACACCCGGACCACAAGCCTGCACAAAAGCATCCTTCAACATCACAAGGAAAGTTACTGCCCAACAAATCTCTGCTTTCTTTCTCTTTAGAACGGAAAGCTATCAAATGATTCTGAACTAGATTTGAGCTTTTCTCTCCGTTTAATATATTACCCAAAAGTGGACACTTCAGATGGAACAAAGTCACTTCAATGAAAGAGGGAGATAGGATGTAGATTTTGTGCTTGAGTGGTGAAGTAAACTAGGCATTAAACTGGTTAAAATGTTCAAACCTGGCCTAATTCTTTCACTGATTACCACAATATAAATACCAACCAGCATTTACACAAATAAGCTTAAGATTTAGCCTGGCTAATTTCTTTTCCAGTTTTTATATAATCATACATCTAAGTTAACTCCTGCTCCAACTGACCAGTTTAAAGACCCTAAAACCTCAAGAAACGTCTGAATATTTTCATCTTATGCCACATCTAAGACAAAAAATATAGTGACAGCTCACTGATACAAAACAACTGGAGCTCAGTTAAACTTGTGTCATGATGACACAAACAGTTAAAAAAAACAAGCATATTTTCATAGCAGAACAAGGACTTATGAGTCAGCTGGACCTTTTTCCTCATTCAGACACTTAATGCCACTTCTTACACAATCGACCATGTCCAGATCATTTCTGCAGTTTATCTGCAGTCAAGCCAAGTGTGAAAGGAGCACACCGTACAACTTTAAGCTCTTAACCTTGTGACTATATGCTCTGAGCTCTTCACTCAGGTAAACCTGTAAATCGGGATGTGACACATTAGATGTAAAAAAAAATTAAATTAAAATAAAACTTAACTAGGTCTCTCTCTGGCAAAGAAAGTTTTGATGATTTTAAATGTGTTTTATGAAAGCACATCCTTGTTGAGCGCCGATGGTCAATAAACTGTCCTGCTCTGATACCGCACATTTCTCAAAAACGCATTCCTAGAATTTTTAGGGGCTCGCTGAAAGGCGGACCGCTCCGCCACTGGGAAAATGTCAACATATTTTAGTAACATAAATGTAATTGTTTCTGGAACGAGATCTGCAGTCATTTCATCCTTGAAGGTGATAAAGGTAGACACAAAACAAAAGACATGAGAGGGTCGTGAGACTCGCTGCTTATAACATTTCAACTTTTGGCAACAGTGTCGCTTTCTCAAGACTCTTCCAGCACCAGTTTTGTCCCACATACAATACAGGCCAGTTTGTTCTGTTTCGAGCCCTGCAGGTGTTTCTCTGCATGGCTTTAAAACTTTAATGTTTTTTTCTCCCTCTTTCCTATTTATAACCTGGAACTTCTAAATGAAAAACAGCCTTGACAACATTCCATCTCCTGAATTTCTGATTGGAACACAAAAACAAAGCAGATTTATTTTTAAGAGTTTAATACTGAATGAGCCCCGTTCCTAGCATTAGCCTATTGAAGGCACTATAGCCACAAGTGAACATTTGTTCAAAAGGAATTCAGAGTATGCAGGAGAAAAGGGGGATGGGAAGGGGGTCGGCAGCACAGCTCTGTGTGGAGGACTCTTTCATGCCGATTGAAATCATTACACAAATGAATGAAGTCTCAAATGAAAACTTGTGAATGAACATAATCTCCAGACACTTTTACAACAAGTCTCTTGCTAATTTTGGCCCAGCAGTGCTGAGCAATTACCACTCTTGTTTGATTAAATGCTTGTAACGCAAACACTTGGGGGATTAAACACGCCTTTGAGTGGTTTAAAATTAAAAAATAACTGAAAATTTTCAATATGACCCTTAAAGGAAATAAAATATTTACTTATGATGCATAACTATAGAAACACAAATAATTTAATTTTCCCTTTTCTGTCAAGACTATGAATTTAAGCTTAAAGCCACTAATAAAGGTTTCCCTGAATTCCTCGTCCATCAGCCAAACACGAAAAACTAGCAGGAGCTCAGAAAGGCAAAACCAGCATCTTCCAAACTAAACTCTGAAAAGTTTTCATAGTATGTAGAGCAACATGAGACACACTGACTAAAATCTGGAATAATATCCAGCAGGATCTCAAAACACTGTATCAGTTTCCCACAGCTCCCCTCTGTCAGAGCTTACCAAGTATGAAAATAAGAACAAAGAAGCTAACATTTGCTCCCATGACCTCTTTCTTTTGTACCTTACTACCTCACTCCTTCAAACCTCATAAATCTCAGAGTAGGTTGTTGCTGTAAGGTTGTTCATCGTTTTAGGAAAGAAAAAAATAAAGTTGCGTTATTACTAACCAAACAAAAGCACATGGGCTTAACTTTGCCACACCAGAATGTAAAACATAAGAAATACTTCTTCTCCGTGAATCACTTCAACACCTACACAATCATGCTAGTTTCATTTAAGAAGCTGTCCTTGACAACAAAACAGATGTTTTATAAAATTTTAGAGAAACAATCTGTTACAACTGAAGTCAAAGCATTTGCAAACACAGAGTTCCCACACCTTGGTCAACATCAAATTCAAGGACCTTTCAAGCACTTTCCAGTACCAATTTCTTGAAATTCAAGAACCACACACAACAGCAATCACCTACAGCAGTTACCATTAAACAGGTTTAATATCATGTAAATTCAATGAAAAACTGAACACAGAAGTTGTTGAGTCAGAAACAATGAAAGAAAGTGGATGAAATGTTTACCCTACATTCATATCTACAATACATGAACATGTAATTATGTCCTGGGAGCTTCAGCAGCTCAGTTTGGGAGGAGGGGATGTGATCTTGATACCTTTTCATGTGTCTTTGATACCTTTTCAGGACTATTTGGACGAACTGTTCATCCTTCACCATTCATTTCTCTTTTTGGCGTGGCTACAGCAGAGGCTTCCCTCAGTGAACATCAGAGGATGGTGTTAGCTTTCTGCTCTCTACTGGCTAGAAGACTTATTCTTCTTTGATGGAAGGATCCACATCCTCCAGTATATGGTCATTGGTTAAGAGAAGTTATGTCTTACATTCATTTAGAGAAGATTAAATATACTTTTAGGGGATCTGTAAACAAATTCTTTGACATCTGGCAGCCATTTATATATTAGGTAGAACAAATTTCAGCAGATAACTTTGTCTAATGGTCAAATAATGGTACACAAACCTGTGCTTTGTATTTACAGATACATGAATACAAGATGTATTTATATTTATGTTTCGTTAGCAGATCCGGTATAGGTGGGGAGGGATGGGAGGGTTTTCAGGGGTGTGTGTTTTTGTTAGTTTGTTTTTTGTTTGTGTTTCTGCTAAAAATAATTTTAAAAAACTTTGAAGAAAAAAAAAAGAACTTTCAAGGACAAGTGTAATTTTTGGCTGTTTTCTCAAACTTTCCAGGGCCTTGAAGTCATTTTTTTCTAATTCACAAACTTTCAAGGATTTTAAGGACCACTGGGAACCCTGCAAACAATTGTATTTTAAATCTTAAAAAATATGTTCCACCTCAAACACATGAACAAAATGCAGAATAATTGGATGTGTTCCACAAAACTAAAGATCGGACCAGTTTAAAACACACCTTTAACTATGACTTCGTCCAGACTGAATCCTTCCAGACCCTTCAGACTAAAACCACGTCTCCCAACCAGTTCAGTTTGCAATGAAAACAAGTCTACACGCGTGCCAAGATGAACGAGGTGGTGACATCCCGAAACAAGTTCATATTACCATCCCAGGAAATTACCATCATGACGTCTTCATACAGCGTAGGCTAAAAACATGTTTATCGTGGATTAAGCAAAGCAAGGGTTACATAAACATTAAAGTTGCTCACATATTTCTCAGCCTTTTGTAATGTGTCACCATCCTAGTGATTAAGTGGGAAGATTAGTCGAACCCAGCTACCCTGCTCAAAAATGTTAGAAGGTGACAACAGATGTCAGTCTTCAGGTGAAGATGACAAACGCTATTGTTCATGAACAGGAAATGTGAATCAGACGCATTACTAACCATACTCAAGGTGTACGATTGTCGCAGAATGGGAAATTAGCTTATATAGTACAAAGCAAACTTTTGATTTACATAATTTATTGTCTTTAAATTAGCTGCTAAAGGAGACATATCATGTTTTAAAATCCTTAGTTGTTGCATTTACATCTTACTAAACAGACCTGAACAGAATATAGATATCTACATAGTACTCCTAGAGACCTAAATGCATTTAACGGCTATAAAGGAGGATTTTTAATCATATGTCCCCTTTAATTTCGATTATAAGTGTTGTATTTGAATAAAACGTTGTTTGGTGTATGGTCTAAGTTCATAGCTGGTCTGTGTGACTGTGTTATGTTACCCTACTATTAATAACCACACTTAGTTTAATGAAAGTGGTGAAATTAGACCACACTCTGGCAGCAGGTTCTATCATGAGCTAGCCAGCATTTTGCTCGTGACTTGGAAGAAAAACAACAAAATCAAATAAACTACTAATCCAAACGACATAGCAGGGTCAAACGGTATGATTTCATCCCACCTGCTGAACAGGGGTCATTGTTAATGTGTAGGCAAATGCCCCAAATGTTTTTGTGATGGCTGAGAGCAAAACACTCAGCATGACACAAGCCAAGGCTCTCTCACGGAGGCCTCACTCCTCCAGCCACAGGAATGGATAAACAACTCCCTCCTCTTGCCAGACATACAGCAGTAGGCCGTGCGTGCCTTATAGCTAACTGCAGTGGCATATTTTGTATTATTTTTTCCAGAACAGAAAGCTACTGGACACATAAAAAATTAACAAATTAGGTCAGAAGACAAAACAGCAGGCCTGAACTATACTGATACGACTGCTTAAAGTGCAGCTGCGGACATGAAAGCGCCTGCTGCAAAGCAGGAGGAAAGGAGAGAGGAAAAAGTAACTTATTTCTAGCGGCAGAACAGGTTGGAAGACGGCTGTTTTGTTATTTATTGTTTTTTTTTAAATCATCCTACAGGCTCTGACATGTTAGATAAATTTGAAAATGGGGTTTTTAAAATATCCGTAAGACTTGAAAAAATCCGTGAGATTGCTCTATGGCTGTGTCCAAAACGGCAGGCCGGGTCCTCCGAAGGTCGAATTCATCGGCCGCATACGTCACAGCGCCGCGACGA